>NW_017731370.1:212363-216773 GCF_001890085.2 Hipposideros armiger
AGTACCTCAGAATATGACCTTATTTGGAAAACAAAGGTCATTGCAGATATAATTAGTTAAGATGAAGTCATACTAGAATGGGGTGGCCCCTAATTCAATATGTCTAGTGTCATCATAAAATGGAGAAATTGGACACAGACATAATCACAAGAAAAACGCCACATGAAGAGGAAGGCGGAGATTAGGATGATGCTTCTGCAGACCAAAAAAAAAAAACAAACCAAAAACACAAAATACCAAAGATTGCCAGCAAACCACCATAAGATAGGAAAAAGAGATGGAGAAGGTTCTTTCTTGTAGCCCTCAGAAGGAATGAACCCTGCTGACACCTTGCTTTTGAACTTCTATCCTCCAGAACCATGAGACAATAACTCTGTTGTTTAAGCCACCCAGTTTGTGGGACTTTGTTATGGCAGCCCTAGCTGACATACACCCCCATCAACCCAGTACCTCAGGATTCTTCTGTATCCTATACAGCATCCAACATTTAGATTTATTTTACTTGGTCCCCAACTTTCCATATTTAATGCCTTGTCCTTGGTTCAAGTGCTCACCATTCTCATTTGAATTGCTCTTACTTGCAGAGCAATCTTACAAGATTACTCATAAGAGGGCTCTTACAAGATTCCCTTACTTGGCCTCTCTGCCTTCTCTTCTAATTCCTTGCCTCGCCTGCCAGTTCATCCTCCACACTTTGGCCAGGCTCATCTTTCTAAACTGCAAATCTGGTCATGTCACTCTTGCTGAAAACCCCTGCATACCACAGGATACGTATCCTAATGACCTTTGGAAATCTTAGCTCTTAAGCTTGGTATTCAAGGCTGATCATGATTTAGTCCTGACCAATTCTTCAGCCCATCATAGCACTCTCCACATTCAACTAATATTCCAGATCGCACATCCAACCATGCTGAGGTATTTGCCATAATCTGAGCACCTATGCTTTCTGCCATTCCTATATTTTTACATATTCTTTCCTGTGCCTGCATGTGGATTTCCCTTTCAGTTTTATTTCTCTCTTGTCATCACTTTATCTCGCTGACCTAAAATCTAGCACAGTGCTCACCTTGGAGTAGTTTCTAAATAGCTGTCTATTCAGTGAATGCATAAAATCAGGATTTCGTGTTGTTAAAATCTGAGTCATCAAATATGCTGGAAAACCCAGGAAAAAAAAAAAACACCTCAGTTTGACCAACAAGCCAGTGAAAATATCTCCAGTCAAACCTTAGTTTATTCGATTTTACTCCAGCATTTAAATAACAATTGATTGAACAAAAAACAAACGCAAGTGCTAGAACAGAAAACCAATACCAGACTTGGTGTGATTCAATATTTCTGCACATTTGCCCAAGTTTTACGTAATATTAAAGAACTGGCAAAGCAAGATATTCTTAGATAATTCTGTATGCATCAGTGATATTAATGCAGACCTATGTCCTCCTACAATCAGCTTAAGCCACACACATTCCTCCTTGTCACTGATTTGAATCTTTCTCATTTTAGAGAAAGCGTTTCACTCATGTAATATAACATGGATTTATCTGGTTAGACTTTCATGCTTCTCCTAGATCTCTTGAGATTTTGCAGCTTGTTGCAAAAGACATATTTATCACTGAATTTTTTGGCTATATACATTCCTAAGTATTGCTTTAAAGGGAAAAATGCAAGGGTTATATATTAAGAAAAAAAGAAGATAAAAATAGAATATACTGTTCTAGTATGTATTTAAAATAACAAAAGTATATTTTCATATAAATTACATTTTATAATTTATATAATTTCTATTTCATATAACATATTGTGGGGCATATAATTATTACAAAACAAAGTAGAATAGCAAATAATATAATCTGTTGCCACTCATTAAGAATACTCTATTATTCATATTCCTACTTACAACTGTTTTGTTTTATTTATATTCAAATTACACTATGTATAAAATATATTTCTTCAGCATTTCTTTACCAAAATAATCAATTGTTTTTATTCACTCATTCAAAATATGCACACTCTGAAAGTTAAAGAAGAAAGCATCAGTTTCCCCCAAAAAATATATATATGTACCTATATTTTTAAACGTGTCTTGCTATCTTCCCAATCTTCACAGGCCAACATTTACAATCAAACAGAAGCTCTGCACTGAACAGTAAAGTTTATTCCAAAATTTGTGAATGTGTCAGCTGATTCACTAGCAAATCTAACAAGCATCTGAAATGCAATGTGTTCAAAATTGAGTTCTCTACCTTTTCTCATGACTTGCTATTTTTTCTGGAGTCCTAAAATGGGGTTAACAGAATAACCCTCTATATAGTCACTGAGCTAGAAACCTAATATTCCTTTCAAATTCCTTCTTCTCCTACATCAAATATTGCTCAGTGGGTCCTGCTCATTCTATCTCTAAAGTGCCTTTGGAATCCATCTTTCCTTTCCATTTTCCAAATAGTCTGTTATTGCTTCAGCACCCAGCAGTGTCTGACATGTACATTGTAGTCACACAATAAGTGTTTGGCAAGTGAGTAAATGGACAATAAAATGGGTAGTGTAGATAGTTTTTTTTTCTTCTTCTTTTTCTTTTCCAGACAACTACAAAATCCCAACTGTTAATTGTTCTACTCTCCAATTTGACCTCCAAACTTACTACAAGGGTTATTCTTCTAAAACATAGCTAACCATATTGCTTCTTGCTCAAAATATTTGATTCCTATTATTGTCCATGATAAGCCAGAAAGGCACTTTGCTCAGTGCTAGGGATAACTTGATGAACAAATAATGGCCTCTATGTTGGAAGATAGTCAATAATCAAATAATTACTCTCACAAAAACTATAAGATGTTTCAAAAGCACATGACAGGATCATAATCCATCTTGGGAGACTGCAGTGGGCTTTCCAGACTAAGCGTTGTATGAGACGCTATGTGAAGGATGGGTGGAGTTGCCCAGGCAAAGTGAAAGCACTGCTCCTGACAAGTGAGCAACACTTGTTAAGGCTACGTTGTATGTGTGGGAAGAAGCTTGACGCCTTTTGGTATCTCAGAGAAGGGCAGTGGGTTCAGAACTCAGACAGCAAGTGGTGAACAGTGTGTGTTGAGGTTGCAAGGATAAGCAGTAGTGACATTGTGTATCCTTTGCTGACTACCCTAAGAAAAACCCATGAAGGATTGATTATAAATGTGGTTACAGGATCACTTCCACTGGTTTCTTTTTATAAAATTCTATAAAAATATTAAAAATCAATATAAAAATATCTTAGGATGGGCAGGATAGCATTAAAGCTCCACTGGAAGTACAACCAAGAGCAGCACTAGAAATAATTATTGAAGAGTTGTTGGAGTGTATGGGCCGGCCCAGTGGNTCACAACCTCCGGATGCTCTTGTCACACAATAGTGCTCATGTCACTGGAATAAAAGACTGAATGCTCAAGTTAGGCTCATTTGCTAGCATCACTTGGGCTTCTTAACAAATATAACATGTTCACATGACATGGAAGGGAAGGGAGACATTATATGAAGGTCAGTATACTACATGCAAATATGGGTTTCAAAGCCTATGTCCTAGACACTTACAGAACAACCATTCAACAACTGGAGTTATTTAGCATCTACCATGTATGAGGTACTATGCTGGGCAATAAAGAATTGTATATATGAAAAATAAATGTTTTCTCAGCCTTGTTTTCCTTATAATCAGAAAACCTATTAAAGAATAATATATTAAGGAATGGGCTAAATCTTCTGAGCTCTCTGAAGAACACTGTTAGGCAAAACCTCAATGTCGCACAAGATGCTGCTTTGCAACATATGGATATGTATCAATCATATCACAGAATCAAAATAGTCTGAACAAAATCAAAGACTCAGCTCTTTCCACCACGTTTGGGCTGCTTAACCGTTAATCAAAACTCACGGATGCCAAGTTGTTGACATTTATCTGGGGAGGCCTCCCTTTATTTCTAACTTGCTCTTTCCTTTTGATGTTTCAAATTTCCACTTAATATCCAAATGGCTGTGCTTCCATTAGTATAATTTAAATAACTTTATATTAAATAATTTAAATAATTTTATATTAAATAAAGAGACATGAAAGAGATTGTAGAAGGTGGTACACTCAAAGCCGCTCTTTTTAACAGGCACTGGTTACTGGTTTCTATGTTCCAGACTCATAAGTTTTAGAAAAAAATCATCACCTCACACATGTTAGAATGACTATCATCAATAAATCAATAAACAACAAATGTTAGTGAGGATGTGGAGAAAAGAAAATCCTAGTGAACTGTTGGTGGGATTGCAAATTGGAGCAGTCATTTGGAAAATAGTATGGGGGTTCTTCAAAAAATTAAAAATAGAACTGCCATATCACCGAGGAATTCTACTTCTGAGTATACAAAGAAATCCAAAACTGTAATTCAAAAA
>NW_017731370.1:222735-274045 GCF_001890085.2 Hipposideros armiger
AACAACACTTTTGATGGGCATAACTCACTGTTTGGCAGTTTCACTTTTGTTCCTGACCCTCATTAACAATAGGCATTTTCAACATGCCAAAATGTTCACTGCATTCTTTATAACACCCTATTCTGCAAAACAAAGATAGCAACACAATTAATATATGCAATGAATGCAAGAGCACCCTAGCTTTGTTTCTGACATCATTTTTTAATCAACACGGAGGCCTTTTAACATTTAGCTTCCTTCTTTCCTGAATACTTCTGAAGATGTCTAATCCCCAGGGCCCTTCAAATAATGGAATCCACCTTCCTTTTGTTTTAGTAGTTCAGAAATGATTGCAATCCCCCCAGTCTCTTTATTTTGCTAAGAAGACAACCTATGTGGAAGTGATAACAAGAATTTCACCATCTCCACTTGCAGGCCTTCCAGTAAAGAACAAAACTAGAGGTGATACGTCTTTATCAATGACCGCCAGCTCAAAAGCTGCTCTATCTTGGGCAAATACATTAACCTGTGCGCTTGCTGAGGCTGCTTGCTAGACCCAAGCCTCTGAAAATCAGAAGTGCTGATGAGAGGGAACATTGTCACACAGAGGGTAGCAAAACTTCATGGACCCTGCTGCCTGTTACAGTTTTATTGTTCTTGTAATTGCAACAATAAATAAAACACCATGACCTTTGGTGTTCACTGTGATGCTTCAAATTACTGCTTCAATTTCAGTCCGTGCACTCCTACTCTACTGAGAGCATTTTTTCATGTCTTACTTTCTGAGATGGCACACCTGTGTTACCCCTTAAAATTTCCAGATATTTACCGATAGGTTTTCCAAAGGGATGCTTTCTTTATTTTCTGGTTGTCCATTTATTTCTTATCCATAATTACTCAATAAAATTTATTTGAAATACTTAGATGAACATTCACTCTGAAAATTGATCTGGGGAGACTGAAATACCATATGCAGGAGACATAAAATTAGAAAGCATCTATCAGAAAATGGAAGTATGGTCTGCCTTGTTTATTCACTCGCATAGTTATCTGTTAGTCCTCACACTCTTCTGTTAAGGGGTTCCTCATGGATGTAGTCAGGGTAGAGATTGTGCGAGCCTCAGTCCAATAATCTGGGAATCACACTGTCTTTGAAATAGCTCTTTAATTTTAAGTGTAAAATAGTGATTCTCCATCACTTTGGAGGGCTTGTTAAAACACAAGTTTCTGGCCCTGTCTCGAGTTTCTGATTCAGCAAGTCTGAAGTGGGACCTGAGAATTTAGATTTCCAACCAATTCCCAAAACCACATTTTGAGAACCACTAGTATAATGTTCCTAGGAGCTACCACAAACATAAATTATTCAAAATATTGGCAAGGATATATCTAATTTTATACAAACAGTCAAAGAATGGTAGAATTTAGAGTTGACAAGATATTTAAATCACAGACATAACATACCTTAGAGAATTTTATTGATATATCCAAAGTTACAAACCAGTTGGTGATGGAGCTGAGGTTATAACACATTCTGAACTCCATGACTTTTCTCTACCACTATTTTGGTAGCCTGGTCTGACACCAGATCTATTTATTCACCAACAAATATGCCATTTGTTATGGCATTTGTATTATATATTGAGAGTTCAACTGATTATGTGGTTGAAAGCGGCAAACTTATATATCAGACTTCACACCAACCATTCTGTTACATCTTTTTGAGACTACCTTTTATTATAAAAACTTCTAAGCTTAAAAAAAAGGGCATATATTACTTTTGTACAAGCAATCAAGAAGCCTGTAAAGGAGGAAGAATGGGATATATTTATAGGGAAGAACTGTTCTAAGAAGAAAAAGTGTGAATCCTATCGAACGTTGTACTATTTAAAAATCAACCAATGATTATATTCTTCAGACTATCTTTTCTATCCATGAGGCCATATTGTAGTTACCAATTTGTATTGTTTCATCCCTTCCCTTTCTCCTTCATCCCCACCCCCTCCCAACTAGCAATCCTCAGTTTTTCCTCCGTGTCTCTGAGACTATTTCTGTTTACATTTCTCATTTTTTCAGTTTTTTAGAATCTACGTATAAGTGAGATCATACGGTATTTGTCTTTCTCTGACTGACTTATTTCACTTAGCATAACGTTCTCTAGGTCCATTCATATTGTTGCAAATGGTACTATGTCCTTCTTCTTTATAGCTGAGTAATATTCCATTGTGTAAATGTACCATAGTTTCTTAATCCAGTCATCTACTGATGGGCATTTCAGTTGTTTCCAAGCCTTAGCTATTGTGAATAACGCCGCAATGAACATAGGGGTGCATATATTTTTTCGGATTAATGTCTTGGGTTTTTGGGATAAATACCTAAGAGTGGGATTGCTGGGTCATAAGGTAGTTCCATTTCCAGTTTTTTGAGATACCTCCATACTGATTTCCATAGTGGCTGCACCAATCTGCAGTCCCACCAACAGTACACCAGGGTTCCCTTTTCCCCACAACCTCACCAGCATTTGTTGTTTGTTGATTTATAGATGATAGCCATTCTGACCGGGGTAAGGTGGTATCTCATTGTGGTTTTTATTTGCATTTCCCTAATGCTAAGTGAGGTTGAACATTTTTTTGTATGCCTGATGGACTCATGTCTTGTTAGGGAGACCACTTCATAGTCAGTGTAGAGGCCTGACCACCGCATTGTATTTCTGAAGCTGATGTTGAATAATAATGTATGTCAACTATAATTATATATACATATAGTCACGGGACATGGAGTAGAGAATGGGAATGGAGTCAATGGAATTGTAATAGATAAGCATGATATCGGGGGTGGGAGGGCAGTAGATGGGGAAGGGGGTTGTTTCTGTGCGTAGGGTGAAAAGGATAACATTTGCAATGTTCTGTACACCTGAAACTAACAATAAAAAATAAATTAATTAATAAAAAATTTTTTAATAAATAAAAATCAACCAATGGAATTGTGTCATTCCAGTTATTTTTAAATGAATATCTCATGAGTTTATTTAACGTGATGGGCTTTAATGTGTTTTATTTTCTTCTACCAATTAATTTACACATAGAAACATAGTGTCAGCCATATGTTTTTCAGAGTGATTTTAAAGAAATTTAATTTGAATTATTATATTTTGAAGGATATGTGTCTACATGCATCAACACAGTCACACATGATCCTGAAGCTCAGTGTTTCATCTCAGGGAACATTTCAAAGTTGATGAGGTCATATTTATTCCATCCACGGTAAAATGCAAAATCCATCTAGATGTTCTGGTTTAATTGACCTGAGTTTGAATGCTGCCCATTACTCTGTAACCTTTGGCAAATCAATAAAATATTTCTTATCCTTGAGGTTATCATTTGTACAACTGGGACAAAAACAAAACAAAATAAAAACCCTCCCACTTCACAGGCATGTCCAGAGCCAAAAAGTAGTTTGGAAAAGATTTAGCCCCTACATAATTTCTATCAGAGCCTTCCTGCCCCCCATGGCACTCTCATCAAGGTACCACAATCAAACAATTTAAGTAGAAATAGTGAACTTAAAGTACAAATGCAGCTTCCAGACAAGTCTTCTACTCAATCCTTCCCCCAAGCAGCACTGCAGACAAGTTCCCGCCCCACCCCATACCCACAATGTCACTTACAATCCCCTTCTGTGGTAGTAATTCCAGGGCTTCCCCAGCCTACACCGTGCTGTGATGAAACATGGGCTATATCTGCAAAGTACCTGTCACATACTCTCTTTTCTTCCCTTAACAACTAGCTTCCCCTGTGCCAGTCACCTAGCTGTTCTAGGACTGAGTTTCTTCTCAAAGGGAAAAACAGTAGGATGAATTGTATGCAAGGTTTCTTTTCTTTCTCTTTCTTTTAAAAAAGTAACTCTGAAGTATCAAAAACCCACTTAGAGTATCCAAGTAATACAAATGGGAATAATTGGGAGAGAGGGGCTAAAATATATGTTTATATACTACAGCAGGAAGTATCTGTCTCATGTAGCAGTGTCTTAATGGCTAAAATTATCATGATCTATGTACTAGATTTCTTTTTATCTTCTACAGTTCTCATAAAAAGATGGATCTACAATTAAGCCACCAAAATTGTTCTTCCCTCAAAATACACCATTTTATTCAACTATTTAACTTTTAGAATTAGTCTTGAAATACTTAGGAAGAATTGCTGACTTCATTTAAAGGGTACACCCAGCATCACAATGTGAATATTGATGAGAAATTTCCTTTGGATTTAATTTTGAATCATTACTTTGCATGAATGACATCACCACGACATCATTAAAGGTAAAATAATCCATTTGAATAAAGAATAAAGACATAAAAGTAGTACAGTTTTAAAAACAAGTAAAACAAATGATACTAACCAAGAACAGGCTTCATGAGCACCATGGATCCACAATTATTGTCCAGGAACTTGAAGATGAATTCATGGGCTACTATAACCTCAGGTCTGGTAATGACTTTAGCTATCAATCTATCAATCCCTTTTATTTGACAAAGAACAGAGAATCTTAGGAGGGGTTTAGATACCAGGTACTTGTCCAGACCACAGGGCTCATAAGAACAAAGCCAGGACTGGAATTAAAATTTCCCAAGGTCCAGGACAATGTTTTTCCCCAAAAGAGGCTGATTCTAGAAGGTAATGAGTTTATAATATAAGATAGTGTGTTTGTGGCTTTCTCCATTTTTTTAGGTGTGCTTTTTTATTTTTTATTTTTATGGAGCATGTATTAATTTGCACTTAGGAGAAAAATTGTTATTAATTAGTTAAAAATAAAACTAAAATGTTTTACATGGTTAAGTAATTTATAAAAATCTCACTTTGCTATCTTTCTCAGTGATGGTGGCAAGTTTCTTTATTCAACATATCAACTAGGTAGCTAAAGCTTGCAAAATATTTTGTCTTAACCATAAGACTGGCAAAAATTTTTAAAAGACAAAAAATAGAACCAGAAAAAAATAGATAACTAAGTATTTTACATATTATTGTCTGCTAGCATTGTCTAAGTAGCAAAGAAAAATATAGGATGTCTAGTAAAATGTAAATTTCAGATGAACAATGGGTAATTATTTTAATATAAGTATGTTCCATGCAATATTTGTGACATACTTATACAAAAATAATTATTTTTTGTTCATCTGAAATGAAAAATTAACTGGGCATCCAATATTTTATCCAGTAACTTTAGATCTGCAGACTTTAAAATGTTTAATTAAAATGTCACTTGTTGGTAAATTAATACTAATTTAATACATATGCCAAGTTCTTACTATACAGAACTAAATTCTCTAAAGTCTATGAGAACAAAAAAAGCATTCAGTATTCAATGAATGTCTGTTGTGGTGATTTATTTCCGAGGAATACAATGAAATAGTAATTTGTAAAGTACATGTGGATTTTATTTATGGATTCATGAAATACACTCAATGTAACACAAGGCAAACCAACAAGACAATAGATTCCTCCCTCTTATAGAATGTAATTAATTGATTTTTTCATGTAACCAATATTCATTTAAATTGATAATTCATTGGTAAATAATTACTTTGCTAAACTTTATTATTGTGGCAGACAGAAAGATAATGAAGGAGACTTGAAAGAATAAAAAGAAAAGAGAAAGAGTAGTAAAATACGAAATCTTGCACTGGATGCTCACTAGAGCCTGGTCTATGAGTCAACATTGTTTTCAATATAGATTTTGTTGTGATTTTTTTCAGATATTTCAATGTATTAATTCAATATCAATAATATAATGCAGAACTAAAAGGATGCATTATATTGCTTTTTAGGTTTTTTTTAAATTTTAACCACTCATATATTCATACAACAAAAAAGTTTTTATTCTCTTAAAATAGAACAGCTGTTGAATCTTGAAAGTTACACAGGTGTTCATTTTTCTATTCTTTCAACTTTTCTCTATGCTTGAAGATTTTTATAACAAGTTCAGGGAGAAGGAAAAATGGAAAAAGAGAAAAAGAATTAACAGCTATATAATCTCTAAAGTTATACAGCTGTTAATATAAGTTCTAAGGATAGCAAAATATAATGGGATTTAGAATATGTCATATTCTAGTTTTCTCATATAGAACGCTAAAAGTATTTTCATATTTTTGTCTGGATACAGTCAACAGATACATTTATTAGGTTCATTTGAATATCTCTTTGTCACTTTTGTCAATAAATGGCAATAACCCTTGCTCTATTTTAATTCTTAATATTGACAATAAGTTTTAATTAATAATTGAACAACTCCCTTAGCAATTTGCATAAAACAAAACAGAGTTTTTTTAACCTAACTTGTTCTAGGTAACAAATCACCTAGAACAACCAAATATAAAAAGGTTATTTTGCTTTATTAAAAAGTATCTAAGGATAAAAAAGAAATAATCAAATAAATAGTGCTGTCTTATTCTGTTTGGGCGGCTCTGACAAATATACCATAGACTGGACTTATAACAACAGAAATGTATTTCTCATAGTTCTTGAGGATGAAAGTCCAAATCCAGGGTGCCAACATGGTCAGTTTCTGGTCAGAGCCCACTTCCAGATGGCAGGCTATTGACTCACATGGCAGAGAAAATGCAAAAGAGCTGCCTGGAGGACACTAACCCATTTATGACTGCTATACCCCCATGATCTAATTACCTCCCGAACGTCCCACCTCCTAATACCACCACATTGGCGATTAAGATTTCAACATATAGATTGGGTGGTGACGGTGGGTCACAATCAGTTCATGACTTTATAGGCCAAACAAAAATTGGCTTCAATAAATATATACCCTGATAGCCACCTGGCTAATCTTGCCAGAAGTATATTTACTGGAACTTTCATTTAACAGATTATAACCAACCATGAAAAGTGATAGATGTTTACATATCTATGGAAAGTAAAAATGTTCATAATATTTTAATAATAAAAACCATAAAAGCTTATAGGAATGTATACACTATTTACATTACTCAATAATTATGCTCCAGTAATTTCAGATTATGACATTAAACATAAAGAAATCCCTGAAATGATCCCATGTTTACAGTTTCCAAGTCTATGAATTAATTTGTAATATGATCACTTAACCTTTAGCCAAAAGCTTCCTGTCACTTTCATCAAATAGATTTCAACCATGCTTTTGAATTGAGCTTTCATTTCTCCACCTAGAGCCTTAGTACCACTTTCACAACTGCCAAGGAAGTAGAGGGATAACAGCTAATTCCACATAGGCTCAAAGAAGGGCTAAAGTTTGGTGACTAGCAGGTAAAGAGTAAAACTTTTCAGGTTCAGGTAACTCAGGTTTATTACCAGTTACTTCAGGTCTTTTTGTCTTCAAATATAAGCTTAATTTACTGTCCCCTTCCATTTCTGTCCTAAGAAATTTCCCATGTTCTCCCTCAACTTTTTTCTACCTGCTAACTTAAGCCAGTTATTAATCTTCATACCTCTCTGAATACACATTCTTGCTGTTTCTCTGTCATATCTTCTACACTGTTTTGTCCACTTTCCATTGTATTTTACCTTTCCTTCTCCCAGCTGCTAAACTTACCTGTCATTTGCTAAATGTCAGAATAATCGGTCAAAATGTAGGAAATGAGTCATGCTAGGAGTTCCAACTCTACAATGTCAAACAACTGATTTGTTAGATTTATTTTTTGAATGGTACTAACATATAAACATAAGTATTACAGTTTAAAGGTATATTTTAAGAGATAATCACTTTTTCAATTCACTTAAATTGCCAAACATGTGCTTTCTTTTCTTTTTTTTTCTTTCTTTTTCTTTTTCTTTTTCTTTCTTTCTTTTTCTCTTTCTTTCTTTCTTTCTTTCTTTCTTTCTTTGTTGTGGGGGGGATGATTATATTTATAGTTCCTTAGTTCTGTATTGTTTAAAAGAATTACTGTCTATTATAGAAGAGTAAAACAAGGAAAACTAAAAATCACTTGTAATCCTAACTTTCAGAAATAATTACTGTTAACACTTTACATACACACACACACATGCACACACACAATCATATGTGTGTACACACATATAGCATACATATATAACATATCAAAATGTAAAAGAAAATACTACATAGAATTGTCTCTCTCTCACCTTCTTCTAGATCTTCACCCTTTTGGTTGAGAACAATACTCTGAGAATGTCAGCGTAACAAGAAAGGGGGAGCCTAAACTTCTGAGTAATTATATGAAGCAGAGCCGTCCTACTAACTTTGACCTGAAAGTTACATTGGAGAGAAATAACTTCCGCTTTCATTAAACTACAGTGGTTGGGACTCTGTTAGAGCAGCAATCCACATACATTACCTTAATGGCCAAAACTTATGGTAAATATTCTAGGAATTCAGAGAAGAGAAAATGGCATATTGGCTAGAGTCATGCTGAAGGCTTCAGAGAAAAGATGCCATTTAAACAAGATAAGGATGATACAGTTTCAAGTTTAAGCTGAGCACAGGCATTTTCTACCTCTCCTTTAGGAAACAATAATAAAATGACAGTAAAGGAATACAAAAAGGAACAAATGAAAGAGTTCTATTTCTGGGTGACAAAATAGCAAACAGAAAAGTATGGTCAGGAGATGAGGCAGAAAAAGTCATAGTTCAGGAGATATTCCAGGGGAGCCACAGGAGAGATGGCAACCAACCTTCCTGGCAGAACTCTGGAAGATTCTGTGCATCAGGATTTTCTCAATCTGAACACTATTGACATTTGAGACCAGATAATTCTTTGTTGTGGAGGGTTGTCCAATGCATTGTAGTATGCGAATAGCACTCTCCCTGCCCCCAGACCCAACAGTAAAATATGTCTTCACCCTTTGCCAAATGCTCCCAAAAGGGAAAACTGCCCTGGTTGAGCACTGTTGCTGTACATTATTCATTCCACTAATATTTATTGAACACTTTGTGTGTGCACTCTCATAGGTAATGGAGACATAAAAGTGAACACAGACAACAGTTAGTAGTTACCAGAAGGTAAGGAGAGAGGGGGTTGATAGAAGAGGGTAAAGGGGGTCAAATATATGGTGATGGAAGGAGAATTGACTTTGAATGGTGAACATACAATGCAATATATAGATGATGGATTATAAAATTGTACACTTGAAACGTATATAATCTTACTAACCATATCACCCCAATGAATTTAATAAAAATTTTAAAAAGTGCACTAAATTATAAAACATCCTTGTCTTCACAATACTTTCTAGTGGGAATAGACAGGCAACAAACAAACTAAATGAATAAAAGATGTAATTTTTCAAGTGTTGACAGGGGCTATGGAGATAATAGACAGAAGATATTGAGAGAGGGAAGGAAAGGTGGGGTGGGGATGGAGAATATAAGGTTTCCAGAGCAGCCATGCCAATTGGCTTTCAAATCCTTTTCCTGGATTCATATGTGGGGAACATCAAGTTTCTGGTTTTTGCCTCTTGGAAAACCACTGGAGAGATATTTTCTATACAATTTGAATGGACTCCAGGGAAAAACTGTGGTCGTTGGTAATGATGAACTTTAGACCATTCTGAAGCCATATTCAATGAAACTCAGAGATCAGGATGGGCAATGGGAAGTCACTGAAAGTTAACAGACAGAAGAGTAAAGGTGGCACTGGATATATGACATAGGTAGAAAAAAATGGCTGCAAAACTCAGGAACCTACAAAGGTACTGACTTCGGATAGTTGCAGTTGAAAAGGATTTAGTCAAATTCATTGGCTACATAGTAAATATATAAACCTCTCATTTTATTTTTAACTCATTTTCTCCATCAAACATTCAACAATGATGCATTACAAGGCTCTGTGAAGTGAAATTTCCTTTCATAGAGTTTCTTATTTTATACAATTGCATTACAATGCTAAGTAGAACAGATAGTTGAATATCATTATCTAAGCTTTACTAACATTATTGTAGAAAAATAAATGAGAAGCTTTTTTCTTGAATAAAATCTTTAGTAAAAAATTCACACTTAAGACTCATGGAAACCAAAACACTTAGAAATATTTACTGATATCTAGTGAGCTCATTTTATTTTCTCTGATGAACACATGTAATTGCTGGTATAGACTTAACAGCTTGAAGCAACAAGCTCAGCAAGCAGGTTTAAAGTGGGGGTGGGAATCTGAGATAGTAAGGTCTTCTTACTTAAAGGTTTTATTTTACATAATATTCTGACATCATCTCACCACAACTGTTACCAAAATAAGATGCTCGTATCTTTCTCATTTACAATAAATGGTAAGGTATATGCTAGGAAAATTATGAAACAAAAGAAAATGAATGACTGTTCCTATGTAATGTTGATTATTTGGGGGTTTCCTATGCTTCCTTACTAAATAGAAATTCTCTTCCATTTGCTATCTGAGAAGGTCACATTCTTTGATGGAGATTTGGGTGGGATACATGCACTTGTAAGAGAGGAGGGGGCATTCTCCTTTTAAAGCTAGATCAACTAAGCCAGTCAAGGAAAAAAGACGTCAACTACCATAGGCAGAGCCCCACACTTTCAATGTGGTTTACCAGTTTCTGACTAGGTGTTTTCTCTAACCAAAGTAGATACAAATTCTGAATCTTCATATACAATTAGTTGAAAGCTATTGATCGATCCTTTCTCATTGAAAACCATGCAAGTCAGAATTATTTCAGTTTTAGTAACATATGATTATTCTGGCTTCTTTGCTCATAACACACTCCAGTCCCTCTCCTCTCTCCACCACAACTTTAATGGCCTCTCTCTACTCCGACCTATTCAAACCTTTCATTGTGTCAATTTTCCTCACCTTCTCCATAAAGAATTTCCTGAAAAATGTAGTCCAAAATATTCTCTTCATTTTCAAAGTCTCTAGAGGACTTATATTATACCTCTACTACTTTGGGTAGAGATAAATCACATGCTATCTTGTCATTGCCATATAATTGTTTCACAAGATCAGATATCATTAAGTCCAACTAGCTTTATTTGTCTGGTGTATAGCCAGGAATTGAGCAATATAATTTTTTGGCATCCACCTCAGCATCTGATCTGTTTATTAAAGAAGTCTCACTACAATGCCCTAAGAGAGACACTTGAAGAATAAACCCAAAATCATACTCCTAGGCTTTGTGGATCTTGTACTAATGACATTCTTTTTTTGTTAATATATTTTCCCATTTTGAATTTTTTTAAGCTTTTAAATCAGTCCCTTATTTCACTTCTCATCATCACTCATTAACTCGCCACAAATATTCTTCTCCTTACGTTGAGTGTGAAGTTCATGCAGCGTAACCAGATGCTGAATAGAGATCTCTCAGTGCTCCTGACTACCCTATACATAATAGTCAGCTGTCTGAATCCTTGTGTGAGCAAAGGAGATTTAGGTGTGTGTAAAGGGAGACTATATGGATTTGCAGTCAAGATGGCAGGGTAGGTAAACTCTGTGCTTGCCTCCTCTCACAATCACATAAAAATTATATCTAAACTACAGAGCATCCATTATTGAGAATCACCTGAAATCTAGCTGAAAAGAAGTCTTACAAACAAGAAGCCACCTCAAGACTGGTAGGAAGGGCAGAGACATGGAACGGGCTGATCCACACACCCATGTGTGACCATTAAAAATCAGGAGGGTCTCTCAAATGCAGAGATGACCCTTCCCAGAGGAGCAAGGGGTCCCAGTGCCACACCAGGCACCTAAGCCCAGGGTTCTAGTGCTAGGGAGAGAGGTCTCCATAACTTCTGGCTGTGAAAAATCAGCAGATTGTGACTGAGTGAGATGGAGGGCTGCTACAGTCCCAGGCTTTCCTCTTAAAGAGTCTGCACAGCAACTTGATTGTGGAGCAATCACTCTGACCTTCAGCACTGGGACAGCAGCTTGAAAAGTTCCAGGAACATACAGGGAGAAACTGAGTTGCCTGGCTTCAGAGTGAGGGCTACAGGAGCAACTTTCTCCCAGATGGAAGTGCTGGCATAATTCATTGTTTCCTTGTTGATCCCTCCCCCTTCCTGGTGTGCAGATGCTGGTGGCCACCATATCTGAGTCTCCAAAAACCTGGCTAATACCTTTTGTCTGACCCACCCTGGTGATTCCCAGATACCCTGCCCCACCCAACTTTCAGGCACACCCAAGCCGCTTCCAGTGGGCTTTTCCATACAAGTGGCTCATCTTTGTTCATGCTGAAGACTTTCATCTGGCTGCAGCATGTCCTGTATCTCTTTCTAAGGAGCCACAAGCTAGGTATTAGAGGCAACAAACCTTGGTTTGCAGCTTGGCCTCCTGAGACACCTCCAAACTCTGCACAGGTGGTGGTCATCTGTGGACTGCTTTATGGCTTATACCAGGCAGCTCTGGACAGGGCATAGCATAGGGCTGAACTTGGCCTGTGGCGGGGTCTTTCCCAGGAGGCCCAGGGTCTGCCACACACAGTGGCAACCTTTGCACTGAGCTGGAGCATCACATGACCACCTCCAAGGATGACACACTCAAAGGGCAGGCTGAGCAGACACCAGAGCCTCACTAAAGTGAATCCTGCTCCACAGCATCAGCCCCTGAACAACAGCTCTTCCACTGTTGTCTTGACCAATCTCCATAATCAATCAGCCTGAAGGTCAATCCCTCTCTTTGATGTGCAAGCACCAACCAAGAATCAACTAAAGCAGGAGGGCACACATAGCCTACATAAAGGATACACCTGGAGTACCTGGCTCAGGTGACCAGGGAGACTGCACCACTGGGCCCCACAGGGCTTCTACTACATAAGGACACTCTACTAAGACCAGGAAACATAGAAGCTCTACCTAGTACATGGGGAGACAAAGAAACATGTCCCAAATGAAAGAACAGAACAAAGCTTCAGAAAAAGAACTATACAAAATGGAGTCAAGCAATCTACTAGATACAGAGCTCAAAACACTGGTTATAAAGATGCTCAATGATCTCAGTGAGAACTTCAATAAAGAGATAGGAAACATAAAAAATGGAGATAGAAAACATAAATAAGAACCGGTCAGGAATAAAGAATACAATAATGGAAATGAAGAATACAATAGAGGGAATCAACAGTAGAATAGATGAAGCAGAGGATCAAGTCAATGATTTGGAAAATAAGGTAGCAGAAAACACCCAATCAGAACAGCAAAAAGAAAAAAAGAATCCAAATAAATGAGGATATTTTAAGAGGCCTATGGAACCACATCAAGTGTACCAAAATTCACATCATAGGAGTACCAGAAGGACAAGAGAGAGAGCAAGAAATTGAAAACCTATTTTAAGAAATAATGATGAAAAACTTCCCTAACCGGGTGAAAGAAATAGACAAACAAGCCCAGGAAGAACAGAGTTTCAAACAAGATGAACACAAAGAGGCCCACATCAAGACACATCATAATTAAAATACCAAAACTTAAACTCAAAGAAAATCTTAAAAGCATCAAGAGAAAGGCAGTTAGTTACCTATGATGTAACTCCCATAAAACTTTCAGCTAAATAATAATTTAGTGGTTACCAGAGGGTAAGGGGGGAGGGAGGTGGTAGATGAGGGGAAAGGGGATCAAATATATGGTGATGGAAAGAGAACTGACTCGGTGGTAAACACACAATGTGACATATAGGTGATGTATTACAGAATTGTACACCTGAAATCTATGTAACTTTGCTAACAATTGTCACCCCAGTAAACTATAATTAAAAGAAAACAAACAAATGAACAACAACAAAAAAACAATAAAAAACAAACAACCTTACAGCTGATTTCTCAACACAAACTTTGTAGGCCAGAAGGGACTGGCACAAAATACTCAAAGTGATGAAAAGCAAGGACTTACAAGTAAGATTACTCTACCCAGCAAAGTTATCATTTAGATTTGAAGGATAGGTAAAGAGCTTCCCAGACAAGAAAAAGCTAAAGGAGTTTATCACCACCAAACTAATATTACAAGAAATTTTAGAGGGAATTCTTCAAGATGAAAAAAAAAGGATCAAAATATGAATAATAAAGTGGAAATAACTACACATCTGCCAACAATTGCTTTAAATGTAAGTGGATTAAATGTTCCAATAAAAAATATGGTGGCTGAATTGGTAAGAAAACAAGACCCTTACATATGCTGCCTACAAGAGACTCATTTTAGATCAAAAGACACATAAAGACTGAAAGAAAGGGATAGAAAAAAGATATATCATGAAAATGGGAGACAAACAAACAAAAAAACTTGGGTAGCAACACTTAAACCAGAGAAAATAGACTTTAAAACAAAGGCTATAACAAGAGACAAAGAAGGACCCAGTAATCCCACTTTGGGGTATTTATCTGAAAAAATCCAAAATGCTACTTCGAGGGGACGTGTTCATCCTTGTTTATTGCAGCATTATTTGCAATGGCCAGAATGTGGAGGTAACCTGGGTTCATGTCAATGGAAGAAGGGGTAAAGAGTGAGTAGTACATACATACAGTGGGATATAAACACAGATGTAATGTGATTTCACTTATATGTTGAATCTAAAGAACAAAATAAACAAAACAAAAACTAGCCCATAGATACAGAGAACATTTTGATGCTTTCCAGATTGGATGGGGGCTGGGGAAGTAGGTGAAAAAAAGGAAGAGATTATGAAATAAAAATTGGTTGTTACACAGTAGTCATAGGAATGTAAGGTATAGTATAAGGAATATAGTCAATAACATCGTAATAAATATGTATGGTGTCAGATGGGTTATAGATTTACTGGGGTAATAGATGGGATAGGGCCTAGGGGACAGGGTGAAAATGGTGAAGGGATTAAGAAGCACAAATTAGTAGTAATAAAATAGTCATGGGATGTAAAGTAAAATATAGGGAATATAGTCAATAATATGATAATAACTATGTATAGTGCCAGGTGAGTAATAGACTAGTCAGAGGGATAATTTCTTAAATTATACAACTCTCTAATCGCTATGCTGTACACCTTGAATTAATATAAAATAATATTGAATGTCAACAATAATTGAAAATTTTAAAAAGGGAGGAAAAAATGAAGGGGAATAGGAAATTCAAATATCCAGGGATAATCAATCAATCAATCAATCATGGGAACATAATGTAAAGCATAGCAAATGTAGTCAATAATACACTGTGGTATGGGGTCAGATGGTGGCTGGACTTATCATGGTAATCACTTCCTTAGGTATATAAATGTTGAATAACACCTGAAACTAATATAGTATTGTAAGGCAGTTATATTTTAATAAAAATCTCTTTAAAAAGGGAGACTAAATGGCCATGGTAACAATGATGTCTATTAAAGAATAATTAGCCTATCCAAACTGCTTTTAATATGAGTATGAGTGTCATTAACTCCTTGCCAGAATGTTTTCACATGAAGTTTCACTGGTCAATGTTGATAGTAACAAGAACACTTTAATACTGGATGCATAAGAACATACAAGTTGGGCAGACATCCTTCATGCTGACAGTTCATTTGATTGCTTTGGGTGCAATACTACAAAAGAAATGGGGACCATGTGGGTCTGAATCACACCATGATACCTCAAATACCTATATGATAAAAATTACTTCTTAGAGCTATGTCATTTTTCTTAATGGGAATGATGCTTTGCCCATACTGGACACTGTTGTAAAGGAAAGTCATGCTATGTGGGGCCTAACTTCACCTAATAGTTGTTGGCTGTTCACTCTGTACCTGGGGCTCTGCTAGGTGTCAGAGATAAAATGGCAAGCACAAACATGATCATGTGGCTCTTAGTGGGATTCTAGTGGAGAGTAAGCATTCACTTTCCAATCAAATATACAATTGTAACTGTGATGAATGGTCTGAAAGAGAAGTACAAGAGGTAATAGGAGTCCCCTTCTCTCTCGGTGACCAAACACTTTATCTTCATTAGCCTACAGTTAGGCACCTGGAAATGGCTCAACACTGAGATGTTTTTGAACTAGTGGAGAGACTGAAGCAACGCAAACAAGCTCAAGCCACTGAGGCAATCATAACAGCTACATGGCTAGGATCTCACAAAGTACCATGACAGATACTTAAGAGCAAGGGGGTAAATTCTAGTGCAGTGATCTGGGGCCAATAGAGCTAATTAGAACAGCTGACCGGGTCTGTTCTCATGGAGAAAACCAAACCGGAATGAATATATTTGAAACCAAACACATCTGGAGTTATGAGCAAGATGTGCTCACAACTGCAAGAAATGGTGCAATGCTGGGGCATAGTTCAAAGTACTTTATTGAGTACAGTCAAGGAAAGAGCCAGAGGATGAGAAAATAAGCCAGAATTGAAGACAGGAACTGAGAAATAATCAGGTCATATGGCCATGATATAATTTGCATAGTCCATAAGGAAAAAGCCTCCTCCACTCTTCAAAGCACTCATGTGCGAGTTAATTTGTCAGCAAACAGAACTCAAAGAATTGAACCCCTGAAATATACAAGCCATCTGCTGAAGAATGGTTCTGAATACCAAATCCACAGACTTTTGAGATGAGGGATTATTTTATTTATTCTCCCTATGACCAGATAATTCTGTCTTAGAGCACAATTAACCCCTAGCCAGATGGAAGAAAATGTATATTTACAGGAATTGAGGGGCAGAAAGATAATAACACCAACTTCATTCTGAATGCTTGATGTACATTAGTTTAGTGAATCTCAGACTTTGAGCAGTATTAGAATCACCTGGGAAGCATGTTAAACATACTGATTCAAGGCTCCACCCTCACCTACTGAATCAGGGTCTCCAGGATGAAGTTTATATATATTAAAGAAACAGTTCAAGAGATTCTTATCTGCACGAGATGTTTGGGAACCACTACATTATGTACTTGAATCCTCATGACCAAGTATAGATGGAGATACTCAGGCTGGGAGAAGTTAAGCCTCATTCTCACAGGAGCCTCTGAATGTCCCATGTAGAAACTTGGGTTTCTCTGATTCAAGAACAGCAGTCACTCAAATAGACCTGTTCAGCCCTTTGCACATCCAAAGAATTATTAAAATGTCCTATGGAGTACAATGGGAAGAGAGCACTTAGATTACATACCACACATACAGGTAGCCCACTTGATGGCTACAGAAGAAAAAATAATTAGAATTAGAGGACATGGATGATGGTCAGTTGTTTTGAGCCCTGTTGAGAAACAGGCCAAGACCCCAACATTAGTCATTTTCCAGTGATGCTTTTGGTGTTAAGTCAGCAGTTCCCAAGCTTTGATGAATATTAGAATCACCTAGACTCTTTAAAAATACTGATGCTGGCATCCGCCCCTCAACATTCTGAATTAGTTGGTATGTGACAGTCTGAGCATCTGAAATTTTTAGTTTCCTTAGGTTTTTCTTGTGTGCAACATTTGGGAGGCACTACGTTAACTGAAAACTACTGATAGTGTTGTGAGACTGCATTGGGTAGCCTTTTCAGGAAATTGATGTGGTTTCATAGGGGTTATTGGCCATCATGTTATCATCAGTGGGACCTGCAGATAACCTTTTTCATGTGCCACAGGCCAGGCTATTAAGAATCAGCCACAAGAATGCTTATAGGAGCACTCACGAGCTTTTCTCCCTGTCTTCTTTGTGCCTACTGCTGCCTGGTTCCTCTCACTCTTTGTAACCTGATGTGTCCTTATCTAGAGTGTCTCTGTTCCAAACCATGTCACTTCCTCTCTGTGCAGGGACAGCAAGACCACCCAATACCCCACCCATGCTACTGTAGTCCAGCCTCCTGGAACACTGGGAGATCAAACAGGTCTCTAGGGTCCTATTTTTAAAGGATCTTTGGCTTTCTGGGAGAGACTGGGAAGTCATCATTGAGGTCCAGGATCAGAGATGGACCCACTTCCACTTGTGCCTCACTAATAGCTGTTTCCAATCTGGTACCTGTGGTTTCAATGTAGAGCATATCCCAAAGGCATTAAAAATTCAAAGGGCAGAGTTAACTTTGGGGGATCTCCGAAGAGTTGTAAAGTAGCTGAAGGCGTGGCCACCTAAATATAAATAAAAGATCTGTCAGTCTTGAAAAAAAAGCCTTCCTTTTTTTGAGGTAGATCAATACTCTTATATTTCCTTGATTTCCTGAAATTTGCTCTACCAAGGTAACAACATAAATAGCCACCAAGGAATTTAGTGGTGCAGAAGTCCAAAAAAATATAGGTGGGTTTTATTAAAGACACCATTTGATTATGACCCAGGCCTTTGAGTAGTCCCAAAGCTGGAATGACTTGGGAAACTTGGTTTGTACTAATGGAGTAATGCTTCACCAGAGGTCTCCATAAAGATTACTGAGGGACTTCCTGAGGACCAGACATGCCTTGGCCTAACTCTCTAGAAATGCTGGTAAAGTAGACATGGAGTAGAGCCCAAATACTTGAATTTTTAAAATATCCTCAGGTGACTTTAATGTAAGGATCACTGCAATGACTTGGTGGTACTAACTAGCACTTCTTCCCAGGAAACATCATTGTACTACCTTTCAAGCTAATATTCCTATGGTGGGATTCTAATCATATAGGTGAATATGTCGGGAAAGAAATTTCTGAAAAAGTTTCACTCAAGTCTTACGATGTGAGCATCCTCTTACATCACTTAATCACGTACACTGGGCTGCCAGAGTCTAAGAATCTAGAGGTAGATCCTTCAATAGAATATACTGTAATTATGGGAATATTCTCTTCTGCTCTGTCCAATAAGGTAGCCACTGGCCCCATGTCGTATTGAGTGCTTGAAATGTGGTTGGTGAAAGTAATTTAACATTTAAAATTATTTAAGTGACTTTAATAGCTATATATACTTAGTGTCTACCACATTTTGCAATGGAAAGAGATAATCCATCTTGAGTAGAGCGCATACAGAGCTATAACTGGGTGCCAGACAATAAATATGTCTTTCTTTAAACAATCCCCCTGCTCTGGAGTTTCTCATAGGTGATAACTTTCCTTTCTCCTTAAAGGGAGAACAAGAAACAAAAACCCCTTACAGGTGACCCATCATTCACCCAGGACAGAGATGATCTTGAAATGAAAGCCCTTAAGCTATATGGCCCACAGATATGTTTGTGTTGGTTTGCATTTTATTTTTTTAAGTTTTTACTATTTGTAAAATTGATTCATTTTTAATCTCAATGTCTGCCTTCTTCAGAAAAACTAGAAAATGAGGCTACCTTGGCTAATCTTTCATGGCAGTTCATATCTGGAGCCATGTCAAAGACATGCTTGAAGTTCAGTGGAGACACCTCCCAGCCCACTTCACTCACTCGCGTGGCTCTCCTTGGCCCCTTAAAGGACTGGAGTTTCAGAGACCTGTTGTACAAATCTTCCACAGGCAGAAGCATTGAATCTGAGCAGCTAGCAAGCCTGGCAATTTTACCTCTGCTGCTTTCACCTTTAATACTCAACAAAGAAAGGAAAGACCTCAATACAAACACTTTGTATTCAAGGTAGAATCTCTTCACAGGTCTTCAAAATTAAGTCTATATATGCATACATACAAACAATTTTAAAGTCATTATATCAGGACGAGTGTGAGCCAAGGACAAGGCTGCTGGTTTCAGAGTATACAGAACTGATATTTACTTAGCCGTGCCTCAGGTTTCTAGATCTGTAATATGTGGGGACATAAAGAACCTGCAACTGCACAGTAAACATCTGCTATTATTACTCTAGACTTTAGATCAACCAACAGTTATGGAAACCACATCCACAGAGAAAGAATGAAAATAAGCCTTATCCACAGAGACAAGGGCAGGTTTTCACTCTCCAATGGCTTATAAACCACAGCAAAAATTTGAGTTTGCTTGTATATGTTAAATGAACAGTCCCAACACACCAGTTAGTGACTCATCAAAAGCTCCCAGGCTGGCAAAGTGGCTCAGTTGGTTAAAAGTGTGAGCTCTTAGCATCAGGGTCACCGGTTCGATTCCCACATGGGCCAGTGAGAAGTGCCTGAGTTAAGCTGTCAACAGATGGCAGGATGGCTCAGCTGATGAGAATGCATGCTCTTAACAACAAGGTTGCCGGTTCAACTCCTGCATGGGATGGTGGGCCATGCCCACCCACAACTAAGATTGAACATGGCACCTTGAGCTGTGCGGCCGAGAGCTGCCAATGGGTGGCCGGATGCTGACTGGACTTGGAGCTGAGCTAGCTGTACCCTCCACAACTAAGATTGAAGGACAACAACTTGACTGTTCTCCTTCCCTTCCCCAATTCCAAATTAAATCTTAAGGGGGAAAAAAAAAAAGCTCCAGTTTCTCCAATGTGCTAAACACCTAGCACAGCCTGGGACAAGTTCTGAACAACAGACACCAGTGGCACGCCTGCACAACTTCTTTTCCTGCTGGAGCACAGAAACATAGAGAGAAAACAATTCTCCATGCACAAAGAAAGACAACAGCCAAATGTGCCCCAAATTAGCCCTCTGTCTGACCCAGACACATGGCTTTTCTGACAGCATTCTTGTGTCACTGAACTTAACTGAAAGTTCAGAATAAAATGTAAAATTTCTAAAACTCAGATGACTCTAAAAATTCAGCTTTTCTTTGCAGATTTACTTTTGAAAAGTACATTGTGTTTGAACGTGACCTAAATTATCTCCCACAACTCATGTGATGAAACACATCCTTCTCACAGCAAAAATCTTTCTTTGCTCTGAATAAATCTAGCCTTTAATTCAGATGAAGTTAGGCAGTTCTTTAAGAATCCTTCAAAGGGTGCTTATGGCCAAACCAGAGATCACCATAGATGGTCGGTTTTTATTACAGCTCTCACTGAAATGAATTGATGTCTGGGTAGTAAGAATGTCAGTTCTGTTAAATGCCTGCTCACCCACCTTCCCCAAGTTAAACTGCAACTGTCCAAGTTTCTCCCCTCCATCCAGCAGGTAGTTAGCACCAGTTACTATATTGTCTCCAAGTCTAGAACAATATTCAGTCCTGATTTGTTTTCCCAAGCCTGACTATTTTCTGGTACAAGTCATTGTATCTTCACCGTACTGAACTGGTAGTTAAATATGGCAGGAGAAGACCATACCTACCATGCACATCTCTAATTTGTACTCAGAAATAATTTCAATCCTACCTCAAAGGGTTATCTTCAACGTCTTAATTAATACACATTATCTAATTTAAATTCTTTGACCAACTATATCTATTGTATATGTACATATATATGTATCTACATACACATCTTTGCTAATGATAATAGAAATATAACTAACTACAATAGTGATTTAACTAGTGATTTAGCACAGTTAACATTTGTACAGAAATTCACAACCACACTGACATACTTTCCCTTATGTACTTTTCAAAAGACACCAGTGAGGCAGATGGCATAAACACCTTTTGATCCCCAGTATGATCCAGGCACTATGATAGGGCTTTCCATGTGCTAACTCAGAGAGCCAGGACTAGATGAGGAGAGAGGAGCATGGAGGGTGCAGAACTGCAAGAGGCGCTCACCCTCAGAGTCATACAAGTGCAGAGCTGGCACCTCACATTGTGTACCCTAGGCACCCTGCTAGTCCCACCCCAGGCCCTTCCCAATAACCCTGTTAGTTATGCATGACCTTCCTCCCTTCAAAGATGAACAAACCAATACTCAGAGATCTTCAGCAACGTGCCAAAGGCCTTCATTTAGTAAACCTCCTGACCCCATGAGACCTATGGCCCAGAGCCACAGCCAAATAAAATCACACTTATGAATCACATAGGAATTGATTTGGTACCTTAAACCTTCACTTAAAATTCAGTGTAGACAGCACTCCAAAGAAAATCTCTATGTAATCATTGTTATCACTGTTTATAAAACGAGAATGCTGTTTATTCTGAGCTTTGTTAGTTTCTTTAAAATCCTTCAATTAGCATATCCCAATTAGGTATATTGTTGGGCTTTCATCGTCAATAATGTTGGCTTGTTTGTACATGTAATGAGGTGGATGGACTACCCAAGAGATGGCAGAAAGTGAATTTGTGTCATACTGTCATTTTTATTTTTATACAATTTAAAAATATATTCCATCCCATAAACCAAATGGAAGTTTATGGAAATCCACCAGAAACTCTCTTATCATGCCCATCACTTTAGTATTCTCCAAAAAAGCCTCAAGTTAATATTTATCTTGCATCAAAGTCACTAAAACACAAAAGCTTTAAGCTTAAAACAACTTCATTGTAAAGGGCTATATATTTTATTTCTTCCTAGCTAGCAGCTTTAAATCTACTCACAGCGGTCCTAGACAGAATTTATGGGAATACAATAAGATGCCTATTAACTACAGTCAACCAGTTCCTAATTCTACATCTCCAAAATGTCTTTATTATTAATGGAAACTCCTGCCATGCTCACTGAGAAACAAAAAGACAAGCTGAAAAGAAATCCGACCCACTCTTAATTATAGTTATAATTGTTCTTATAGATGCACAATCCCTCACTTTGAACTTCAAGTTCATGGATCAAATTTAGCCCAGTTCTCTGCTGTGGGAAGCTGCTGACAATTAGGATAAGTCATCCAAGAGAAAATCCACAGGCCTATCCACAAAGCACACAGCCAGGAAACATCTAATTATACATTTGTTCTTGCCATCCCTTCCCTGTGGTTTAAACACCCACTTGCCATTAAATGTATCTGATGAAGAACAGAATGAAAGTCTATCTGAAGTTGGGGGCTGAGGCTCCAGCATAATGAACTCTGGTGAGATCTGTGTTTGGCCTATGGCAAGTCTTCCAAACCCAGCATGAAGGACTAGTGGGGAGATGGGCACGTGGATGTTGTTAAGACCCAGGCCAGGGAATTCTGTTCAAGAAATTATCAGAGACTATCTAAGCCCTGACTTGCTTTTCCAGACAAATGCGTTGCTTGGTCTTTTTCGGGTACACAGTGTAGAAGGTGTCCACCTGATTTCCAGCAGCACCACAGAGAAACTTGAAATGGCTCAGGCCCAATGGGACCTTTCAGTTCCTCTGATGAATCTGTTCGCATCTTTGCAGAGTCTCAACTGCCATGGAAGCTGTGTGTCTTCCTTATCAGAGGAAATATTGAAGCTCCAGGGTCCCCTTAAACCTTAATAACAGGGAATACACATGTATTAATTTGTCTTGGCACTAGGCATTGTTGCTAGTGTGGCACTAGGCATTGTTGCTATTATTAGCCTGGGCACCAAAAATTACAAAAGGGGATGAATATCCTGTTCATTTAATTATTGTTATATTAACTTTGCCTCATCTGCATTTTGACACACTCCAGAAAGCATCATTTCAACATGTTGAAAAAGGTTTCCATGCCACGTCTATTCTCTGTGGATATTTCCGCCAATCTAAACACTTCACAAAATGACAAGGTAGGTTCTTCTCCTGGGATTCATATGGAACTTTATTTACTCCTTACTCAATTTGGGTTACCCATAAAACTTCTTTATACCACCAAGCGTGATCTATGTTAACTGACAAAATAGATCATTCCTATTGAACAAGCTGTTTAAAGAAACATTCACTTACTTATGCCACTAATCATTCTACTACTGTAAGCTTCTTCCAGTCCTCATTGCATTTAATGGAATTGATTGAAATGCTTCTTTCTGACTCATCACTTCCCCTAACTCGAATAGAATAGCCTTCTCTGCCTTGTATACAGTTCTAGGCTTCTCTTTGACTTTGCCTCAAAAGCCTTTGCAGGTTAGCCCTTGACAATCAGCTATAGGTGTTTCAGACAATGAAGCTATTATGGAGTCTGACCTCATTTCTACTCTACATCCCCAGAGTCTTTAATTCCTGCCACCAAGAATGTCCCTCTACACCCTAGTGTGAGACAGAAAAAGGACAGAAGGAAATCAAGCTTCTCCAAATACATGATACCTAATTCTTCCAGCCTATTTTAACTACTTTCCAAACAGAGGTCACTTGGCACTTCATTCATGTTAGAAATAAGACTTTATTTCTTTCTCTTTCATAACTGAAGCTAAGAGTTAATTTGAATACAATGCTCGTTTACTTAACAGTTTTCCTTAAGTTATGCTAATTGTATTTCCTAGCAAACTAACTTTTATAAACTACTTTTACATGAAAGGCCTCACAAAAATTGCTTTATGGTTATTCTCACACTCGGTAAAATAAGACAGCATATTTCAAGTGAGATTTTAACTTTCTATTTGCCTCAGTTTCCTTATTTATAAAAAAACATGAAAAAAAGTCCCCTTACCCCAGCAGGGTGGTGGCAAGGATTTACACTTAGCAAAACGTCTGGTCCCTAGTAAATAACAAATGGGAACTCTTATTCTATATACAGCACTTAATAAAATGCCAAACTGTGATAGGCTCTTAATAAATGATAGTTATTATACTATCCTAATTAGCCACGGACTGGAAAAGAATAGAAATATTTCCCATAGGATGTTCTCAGAACACATGGTAGCGTCTTTCCTCCCACTCCTTTCCTCCTGTCAACTTTCTATATTTCTCTTGCCCCTTCTCCACGTTCCTCTTTGCTTGTCTCCATTTTGGTTTCAAATCAAACATGCTGGGGATTGAGAGAAAAAGAAAAAAGGAATGGGAGCACATAAAATTTAAGTCTAAAAAGAACAATTATTGGAAAATTTGGCCTTTGCTTAAAATTGCCGACACAGAGCCAAAAGACATTTACAGTGTTTCCCAGTGGTTGGTATTTAATTAGCACTCTGCTATTGTCAATTGGCTCTGCTGTCACAGGAATAAATCATTCACAAGGTATTTTGGAGGTTCGAACTGCTGCCACCACCATTTCATCAATCTTCTCATCAGCTCTGTCATTACAGATCTCAGCAATTTCTCACCTTTTAGGAACTCTGCATTTGACCTCAAGAAGTATTTGGCCACTATCATCTCAGCTATTAAATGTCAGATTCAGACATCTCAAACTGTGTGTCAAGACATTGCATTCTGTCAGTAATGAACCCATTACCTTTTCCCCCCTCATAAAGCATGCTCTTCGAGCACCTGAAATTCTGTGACACACAAGTTCTCTCAGGCTCATTTTATTGTACGTGCCTTTGAAAAGAATGTCTGTTACCAGCTATATTAATTTCCAGGCTTTTGATAGTTTGTGCCTGCACTTTATGCAAATAATGTCTGCTCATCTTTCCTGGTGAAACATGCAGCAGGCTTAGGCAATGAGATATAGCTAAGCAACCTGCTCCATTAGTATTTTTTCAGGTTTTTCAGTTAAGATTAATGAAATCTTCAAATGGCATTTTCTATTACTCAAAAAAAATCACACTGAGCTTGCTTTATGTCTGCTAATGAGTCATGGGATGGCAGGAAGGCCAATGGACACAGGCTACCTAGATGTCAGGCTGTTTCCAATAAATACTCGTCCATCCAGGCTGTTTGTCATCTCTGAACCTATGTGGTGTGGCCTGAGGTATGAGCATGCTGAGTGGATTCAAAGAGGAGATCAGTGAGACTGGACAATAGTGAGTAAGGGAGAAACAGTACGGGTGGGACCAAAGAGATTCTTCTTTGGTGTCATGGACCCATTTCACAGCTGAGTGGAGCCTACAGATTCTTCTCAGAATATACAGAGCATGCCAAAAAATGTATACACATTTTAAGGAAGGAAAAAACTATTAAAATTTAATACTGCATATATACCGATAACAAAAGATGAATACAAGTCAAGTTTGACTTCTGCAATAACAAGAGGTGCTCAAAGTGATTACCATTAGCATCCAGACACTTGATTATGACAAACTGCTGCTTGAGCTATGTTGACCAAAGTGTCCACTTGTATACATCTTTTTGGTACCCACAGTATATCAGGATTTTAAACAAATAAAAATACAAAAGATTACAAAGGAAACCATCTTATTTAGATAACAATGACCTGGAATCAGTATGTGTTATGGTAATAGTGTGTGCTTCTTCATTGACACATTCAAACAAGATCTAGTGGTGATTAGAAAAAAAAAGACCCAGGGCTATGGTGGCACCTCTCCCCACAGGAAAGGCATTGTGTCAAGTTTTGATGGCCTTCCACTGTATGGACTGTGGAAGTAAAAACATTTCCAATAAAAAAAAGAACTAGTGGTGATTTATTTTTTTGATCTAGTGATGATTTGAAGTTATGATGAGCATACGAGGTATGATCAAAACATACGGTGAATGTCTAAATAAAAAAAAATTATTACAGTAAAAAATACATAGCCTTTAATCCCCCTCAAAATACTATCCCTTGCTTTGAACACACTTATCTCATTATTCTTGCAGCTCTCTGAAGTGGTTTCTGGAAGTCCTCTTTTGTCAATTTCTTTAGTTGTGTTGACATGGCTGCCTCTGTGTCCTGAATCGATTCTAAACATTTACCTTTCATGGTCATTTTGATTTTGGGGAAGAGCCAGAAGTCACATGGTGCCAGAACCAGTGAATAAAGTGGATGAGGGCACACTGTGATGTTTTTATTTGATAGAAACTGCCATATACCAGATGCAATGTGTGACACAGATCATTTTGCCATGATGGAGGATGATTTATGGCACACTTTAGAACACACCTTCTCTCAACCATAGCTCACACCCAACTGACTGCACCGAACAAGTTGAAACTTGTCACACACTGTTACTAAGATTGGATGTGCCACTTCCTGTATGGAAGATTCCCCACCTTTCCGTTAGATGGCACTTGGCAGCAGCATTCACCATATGTTTTGATCACACCTCGTAAGCAGTGTTTTGAGATCTCTACAGTAACTGTAATATGATAAGAAGTATCTGTGATTTCTACTGATGATGAAATCATAGGAGCTGCTGATACAACTGTGATGTGTGGTTACAGTCATGCTAGAAGGAGGTGCTAAACTGAAGTTAGAAGTTAATAAAAATAATTGGTTTTCTTCCTCCCAAGTTCACAAACTCCCTAAGACCTCTTAAGAGCCTGTGGACTGTAGGTCAAGGGCTTATGTTGTAAAGGAGGCATTTGGGCTTTAGTCTCAGGGGAAAAGAAGCCCTGGGGGTAGCATGCAGGCTCCAGTGTACTTGTCCATTTAAGTCAGGAAGCACCCAGAGATTTCCTTGTCTCTTTCCTCTACCCAGTGCCCCACAATGCCCTGGGCACCATTTGTCCTGGCATTCACCACATTATCATGTGATACTATGTTGTTTCCTCCAACAAATTGTTAAGGACAAGAACTTTGTATCCTCATCTTTGTATAAACAGTGCATAAGCTCTGGGACATACCAGCTACTGAATGAGTATTTGTTAAATAAATTAGGCTGAGATGCTTTTGAAAGAATTGCGCATGACTCTATACTGCCAAAGATTTTTCTGAAAAACATATTTTCCTTTTTGAAATGGGTTATATGTGGAAATACACAACATTTAAAAATAATATCATCAGACTTTAGAACTGGGAATGGAAACACTGACATCATCAGGTAGATTAAAAAATAATTTAAAAGTAGATTTACTAAAATAGATAATGTGGCTACCCACAGACCAAGGTTCTCTGGTTTAAAATCACAAGAGCCTTTGCAGGGAACCAGGGGGCCAGGTAGGCAAAGGGGTTAAACTTTGTGAACAACAGCTACAGATCAACAGGTCAAAGGCTGAGGCAAAGGGATGAGGTTCCAAGAATCTTCACTTTCTCCAGCTTGTCCCTAGAATAAGACAATAGCTGAAAGCTGCCCAACCCCAACACACTGGCATCCATCCACAGATGAAGGAGGGAGTAGGGGAGAATTTCTCCCAGTGCTGGGCCTCACCTGGAGCCTGGTGGGAGCTCTGCACACTAGGGCTGATTTCTAGCTCCTGTGTTTATTATGTGGTGGGGATGGAGATCAAGGCTTGAATCTTAATTTGGAATCTACTGAAATACAGATAAATACCTACTTAGCATGCTCAAAATTTGACACTGAAAAGAAGGTCTGTATAAGACAGATGTGCTGGCTTCATGCATGCTCAGCTCCATCATTATAAGAAACAATATAAATCATTCATCTAGTCAATGTATTTTTATCAAGGCTTTCTATCAGCCAGGCGCCTTGGATTACACACACACACACACACACACACACACACACACACACACACTCCACGAAAAACTCATGGTTGAAATTATAGAATCCCTGTCCTTGAGTCAACAGGTAAATCCACCACCACAGTAAAAGTCTGCATGGAGGAGTGAAGAAAAAGTTCACCAAAGATATATTTGAGCAGACATGACAGGAGAAAGGAAAGGAATTTGTCATCTCAAGAAGCATATGTTCTAAACAAAGACCAGACTAATCATTGAGAAATTGAAGCCATATTGGAGAGATTTAAAAATGTCTTGAGTTTATCATTTGATAAGATTTGACTAATGAATTAATGGCAATATTTGTGGCTCAGAAATTGTGCCCCAACAGGTTGTCCAACTCTAACACTAATCACATGAAGGCTTAGGAAACTATGAGTGCTTCAGGCTAGCTAATAAAAGTCCTTTGTGTTAATTACTTCATTCAACTTGTTGTGAGTTTGGTCCTGGCACTCTGCTGAAGGCAAGAAAATAAAAGGTTACCAAACCATGGACACACTATCTTGGTGTCTCTCTCTCTCTCTCTCTCTCTCTCTCTCTCTCTCTCACACACACACACACACACACACACACACACACACACACACACACACACACGTTAACAAGTAGCTCTACTAAGTCATATGAGCAGCAGCATGGAGGGTGCCATGGGATAATGACAGAAATCTGAATTACACTGCAGTGAGATATGTAAGCATTGAAAAGAGATCTCTGTTATAGTAGTCTACTTTCATCATTATGAAAAATATATGATGATTATATTATGATGGTTAAGAATTTGGAAACCTGAGTTGAAATTTCAACTCTGCCATTTATTTGTTGTGCAGTCTTTGAAATTTTACTTAATATTTCTTAATTTCTTCATCCATAAAAGTGGAATGATTATATTACATTTTAACACAACAGGATTGTTGTGTTAATTAAATGAGATCATCCAAGTGAGGTGCTTAGACAAAGGAAGCACTCAATATCTCAACACATGTGACACAAAATGTATGTGTGTGTGTGTGTGTGTGTGTGTGTGTGTATAAGTTCATGAAAGATCAAGCTCAAGTTTACTTTCTTTTGAAATCCAATTATCCTTGGCTATCGTTGGTAAGTCATAAAATTCACATTTATTTGTAACAGAGCAGAATGCCACATTATTTTTGATACTCAAAAGTAGATCTGTTGAATTCAATATGGAAAAATAAAAAAATGTGGTATAGAATGGGGTTTGAATCAATCTCTCTCTCTCTGTCTCTCTCTCTCTCTCTCTCTCTCTCACACACACACACACACACACACACAATTTCTGCTATGCACATTGAAGATGTTTCACATTTCACTTAGTTCAAGACTGCACTGCTAGATAAACTAACTGCACTAAAGAGTTTCACAGGTAAGGTAATGCTGAAGGGAGCGATTTCACTCCCGTTCCTGCTGCAGCTGCCTCATGGAATTTCTTTAATTACACGTTTAATAAATTTTCTAATACATTCCAGAGTATACATTTATCCCCACCCTCTAAGGAAAACCATTTGCTGCCTGTACTTAGAAAATGGGGAATGAAATTTCTTTTCCTTTGCTTCCTGAACGGAACGTGACTATTTGGGGGGTTCACTCACTGCTGGCAAATGGCCATTTCCTGCCTATAGACAGAAAGGCTTAAAAGAACTTATAAAAAACAGTCATAATCCTCTGTAGACATTCAATAACTTATAAAGAAAAGAACGTTTTGATGAGTTAGTGCAAATGAATCAGCAACATATGGATCCTATTTCCCTTGAGTTTAAATTTATAAAGAGAAAAAACTTCTTAGAAAAATGAACTTTGTAGATGTCACTGAACCCAGCAGAAAAACATATGAGATGATTACTCAACTTAATACATTCCTATGCTGCCCTGTGCTTAGCTGAAGCACACTCAGGTCATTTGTTGCTCAATTTGGACTGTCAAACACACAGCCCATCATGCTCTAATTGTTTTCAGAGTAAAATTCCGGACAGCAGAAGATATTAAGGTGGTTAGTATTTTCAACAATTAACTTTAGTACAGTGGTTCATTTTCTAATTCCTTAAAGGAAGGTAATTTTGTCAGTGGTATGAAATTCTTAAAACATTGTGCATAACACATATCTACATATCCAGGGGCCAATCCACAGGTGGGTGGTGGAAACAGGCTCCCATGAAGGACAACAGGGTACAATCATAAAATCATCTCTTGCAGGCACACTAAATGGTACCCCCATGCTCAGGGAGAACTAGTTTTCTTCATGTGACTGAGCACGTCATTCTCAAAAGGATTTTCAGGAACCAATAAAATAACACAAAATCCAAGAGATAAACCTGTTCGCTTTCTTTTGCAATCTGGCTAAAATAATTATTCAAATAATGATTTAATTGTATATGTTGATGACTTTTACTAATTTATTAAATATGTCTCATGCATGGAGGCATCTGAGCACATATCCAGACACAATGATCGCCATAAACAACATATTGGAAATATATTAAAATGTTTTCTAAAAGAGAGCAAAAGATCCCCTACTATGTGCAGGGTGCCATAGAAAGCTGACTAGCAACTCCCATTGATATTTCACTTGAGTTGAGGCTACACATTATATTTAGACATCATCAAACTTATTTATTTGCCAACTCATGTCAAAGTGGACATGGGACTGAGGAAATAAGTGCTCATCAGTGGGAAGGCTGTGGTGGCCGCTCTGGTACCTTCTAGACAATATAGCTCGACATGAGACTCCAAGTTTCTTGTTAGAAGGCCAGTTACATGCTGGTTGAGAGGGGTATTTACTCTCACAGTTTTCACTTAGTAGATCATTTCAAAGACCCTTGAGATTAACTGGCCTAATCATTCTCACCCACCAGCTGGAAAAATTTTAAGCTAAAATTTAAGCTTAAAAAATTAAGCTGCTGTTCTTTCCAGATATTTCAATGTAGAAGATGTAGGGGGTAGCCCAGTTATCTGACTTAATTATTTCCCTGGTGATTTTCACCTTATTTTACTGATGAAAAACGGTCCCAGAATGGTTATAACATCTCCTGGAATCTCCTCATTCCAAGGCCAGTGTCCCTCTGAGAAGCTCAGCAATACCTGGGCCATTAGAGGATCTCTTCAGTGTATAAAATGGCCCAGAAGAAGGGAAGATCCTCTGGTTAGACACAGCTAATGTTTATGTTGCAGAATAAACTGAGTAATTCTTATCCTTCTAAAGTCAGCACATAAAGTAAAAATTTCACAAGGAGAAAATTAATTTTTAAACTTCTTTAAAAAGGCCCTATGTTGGAAACTGACACATCTCAATCAATCCAACAAAGTACATTTTTCCTCCAGCTTTCGGAGAGATTGCTGTTTTGTTTTTTTTTAAGTTACCATTGAGCAAAGATGACATGTTGGCTAATATTTAGGAGCACTGTCAGAGAAGCAACAACAACAACAAAAGAAGTCTATGCACTAGCATCACACCAATGCAGAAAGAAGCTAAGAAACATATGAAAATTTGGATCAACTGGAAGAAAAATGAACTCATATGTCTTGTCTCATGCAAAGGTTTTGTTGTGAAACTGAAAATAATTTGCATCGTTTATAATCTTTTTCTCTCTCTTCTCTCTCTCTCTCTCTCTGTCTCTCTCTCTCTCTCTCTCTCNTCTCTCTCTCTCTCTCTCTCTCTCTCTCTCTCTCTCTCTCTCTCTCTCTCTCTCTCTCTCTCTCTCTCTCTCTCTCTCTCTCTCTCTTTTCTGTCTTTTTGAAAAGAATTCCCATAACAAAATCTATATGCATAAGTAGCATCTCCCTTCCACTGAACATCACTTGCCTTGGTGCCCAGCAGGTCACATGCCAGGTGGTTGAATCCCTTGCTACAGAACCAAGTCTAAGATCAGTAGTTCAGGATCTACCTGAAGCTCTCATTTCCTTGCCTGGGGCCTTCAAACTTGGATTCACAGAACACTTCATTATGACCAGGTTTTAGAAATATGATTCAACACAGGTGGAAAGAATTGTTAAATGCTCCAATATCCTTCTATTCCTGCTTCATGCAAATTAATAGTCTCTTGACTAAACGTTAAGGATTCCTGGTATAGAATGAAGACACTAAAACTTGCTTCTCTACCTTCAAGTTCCCATGTGATGGAACCTAAGGATTCCATGAACAGAAATAAGAAGAAGTCAATCTGATTGAAAGGGGCATGTTACTGGGCTCATAATCCAGCTCCTCCAAACCAGCTTTTACCCATAAATAAACTGATGTTGTACATCCATAAGTTCACACTCTTGTGAGGTTTCCCCTAGTATGTTTTCTGTTGAAGAAATGATAGCTTTGCCAGACCTACTCATATTTCTTACCATAGTGATTAGCAGGGTCATCATCAAAGGAGGTCTGGCTTTTACAGAGGCCACCTCCATGCTCAAATGTGTTGGAAGAAACAGTGAAAATGTTACAGCTCTGGTCACAGCTTCCATCTAAAACAGAGAACTGGCTGAGAGCATTTCCTCTCATAGGCAAATCATTTAATTCCACTAGAATGAGAAAGTACCCTTTTTGTTCTTCCCTGAGTTAAGCTAGACAACAGTGGCATGACTACTGATTTTCCATTCAGTCATAGCAGCACAAGTGCTACACAATTAAAGTCAGGGCAAGACAAAGGATTGTTGTTTGTCACTCCCTAAGTAGAAGGAAAGTGCATTCTTCCAGCTCATGAAAATGGCTACAGAACGTCCTCTCAGTGTCATCTTTCTCCCTGTGTCAGATGTAGATCCAACCACATACTCAGATGTTTATTTTCTATTTATAAAAATGTCACATCATTTGGACAATCAGCAGCTTTAATTTCATAACAAGTTTTAAAGGTTGGCTATTTTGAAACCACCATATAATTCTGATCATTTACAGAAAAGCAACATGGCGGCCTCTACTCCTACACTAAATGGGTCAAGGTTGTTAACATTGACTCTAAAGATACACCCATATAAATGTTGGGGGTCATCTTAAAGGCATCCTGACAGCATATGTAAATATCTTTGGTATATCACCTGTAGAACCTGGAGAATCAGAGAGAATAAAGATTTCTATTAGTCTAATTGTGCTATGATGACCTGGGCAAAGACACGACTGGCTGCACCTGTGGACTTGCTCCAGATGACAGCATCAATGGCAATGAATTCTAAAGCAGGGAGAGACATGGCCTACTCTCTCTATTTTACAGATGAGGAGCCCAGAAAGATGGAGTTAACTGTCCAAGGTTATATAAGGAAGTGGAAGAATCTGATTAGAGCCTAAAATTTCTGACTTTTAACCTAATGTTCTAATCTTTGCATAAAGCCTCCTCTTTGAACTGATAATAGCCAGTAGTGAACTTAGCTTCCAGGACCCACAATTCCCATTCTGATTTTGTGGAAGAGGATTCAACCTACTATTATATTGTGGTCTCACTGATATAATCCAGGAAGCTTGGAAGCCATCCCATAGTCTCATGGACTTAAATGCTATACTTTTCAAAGGGATGCATCCTATTTTAAACACACCTCTCTTGTGCTACTTATTCTTAACTTCTACCCATTACTGGTTTCCATAAAACTTACATGTTTCTTACCTCCAGGTTACAATGAAGAAGGAGAAAGATATAGTCATCAGTAAATAAACAACAATCTTTGATTTGCCCCTTGCATGAAAGTAAATATTGAAAGACCCAATTTTTAAAAGAGCTATTTCGGCCAAATAGCTCAGTTGATTAAGAGCTCGCTCAAAAGTGCGATCTCTGAGCAACTAGTGGTTCGATTCCTGGCCCGAGCTGAGCTGCTGCTGAGCTGCCAACAGGTGGCAGGATGGCTTAGCTAAAAAAATAATAATAAAAATAAAAATAAAATAAAATAAAATAAAATAAAAGAGCTATTACACACTTTACTATTGAGAAGAGTGATTCTAAATATTTTTTCCAACTCAACATATCGGAAGAACCTAAAATTCCCCCATCAAAAGCAGGGATTCTCTGAAAAGGGTAGAATTAACTATTCAAGACATATAGCTTTTTTTGGCAAAGGGGAAGCCCTTCAAATGATTCTCAACCTTCCATTTTCTTTAGTTGAGAATTATTAGTTTGAGTTGTTAAAATTAAAAATGGGAGGTCACTCTGTCTTGCTAAAATATACCATATTTTGCCTCAGTTTTGATTCTTCACTCAAGACAGCAGAATGGGCTCTATGACTGCCAACTGCCCAACAATCAGTGACATCTTTAGGAAAATAAGCTCGTAAAGCAGGATGCCCCACCCCAAGATGGCAGAGAACATGGCTTCTGGCACTTCATCTGCCCCATAGCTCTCAGCTTCACCCCAGAGTGAACCCTAATTTCCCTTTCCTAGTTCCAGTTTGCAAAACCATCCCAGGGAAAGACTCTGTACAGCCTATTTTGGATTCCATGTCTACTAATGTATTTTAAGGTGCTAAGTTTGAGTAAGATGTTCAACTCTGCAGCAACTGTCACTGGCCACAGAAGCACGGTTATAGAACACAAAAGTGCCCAACTAGTTGACCTTAGGAATTTCCTTGTCCTTGAACTTTAACTATCACATCTGTAACATTAAAGATAAAAACATCTGCCTTGAAGAAAATTTCATGAAAATGTGTTATAGAAGAATGTAATAGTATGTGTTCCAAACACAAGCCATGGGACACACCAGGAGCCAGAAAAATAGTGGTTTCCCTTCTCTCTTTAGCTATTTCACATACTACTCTATGTCTCCTAAAACTCTTTCTAGAGTCCCCAGACCTAGTGGCATGCATATATATATATATATATATATATATATATATATCGCCTTGGTTTGTGAGCATAATTCGTTCCAGAAACAAACTACTCATATTGCAAGACATCACTTGTTTACCATGTTAAAATGCATTAGAAATGTTTGCTCATCTTGTGGAATACTTGCAAACCAAGTTATTTTCAATCCAAGTTTTTACTGCATATATATATATATATATATATATATATATATATATATTTCCCACACCAGTTAAACTTAATTCCGTCCCCCCACCAAGGCAGTATATTGTCAGATTCTCTCTATATTCTGTTCTATTTATCTAAAAGTAATGGGGGACATATTGGATACTGTTCTGGGTTAAGGACAGCTGGCAGAGGAGAACATGCATTGATTATAGGCAAGCATAACAGTCAACAAGCCATCCTAAACTACATGGGACTGTAGGTTGGTATCAGTACAGCACCCTAGAGCCTTGATTATCCAGACATCCCCTGCTGGAAGGAAAAAAAAATCATTCGACTTTAAAGAGCTCTCCATATAGAGTAAAACTAGGGGGCAAGATCCATGGGCGGCCTTACCTTTATGCCTAAAAATGTCTGATTAAAGCCCTCCCCACTCTAGGCACACTGGCTCACCAACTAAAGCAGCAAAAGTTATATTATTCCATATATTGTACTTTTTATTGACAGGAACAGGGCTATGAAACTTACAGGTCACAGCAAACTAATTTCTGGCTTCAAAAACTTGGGCTTCCAGGTTGTGAATAGATGCTAAAGTGTGTGGTGGTATACACATAAGTGGATTTGCCCACTTGGCAAGCTCTAATCTGGGGCAGTCTATGGTGACACCAAGCAGTTGAACCCTCCCACCAAGATAAGGCAGAAATTCCCCTGGGGCATGGCATTCACTCTAACAAGGGGAATTTAGAATCATAAGATAAAAAGATGACACTCACTTCTGACCACCAATGTAACTGTCTGTCACAAAACTCCACAAAGAAAACCTGAGAATGGGAAAGCATTGTGTGTGAGAGTGTATGTACGAAAGAGAGGAAGGGGAAAGGGGGGAGGGAAAAAAGGAGGAAGGAAGGAAGGAAGGAAGGAAGGAAGGAAGGAAGGAAGGAAGGAAGGAAGGAAGGGAGGGAGGGAGGGAGGGAGATAGACGGAGGGAGAGAGAACACATAAACTGTTAGCAAGTCATCAGGGTTCCTAAAGAGCCAAAGGACCTTGGCATATGCGTAAAGTCTGGGAATAATTTTCTTCAATTATGTCACAGCCAATGAGCATCATGGTTTCCACCTGAAGTCCATGCTTGGACTAGTCAAAGGATACATTTTTATAGCAGCATATTAGAATGATGATTATTATTACCACAACCACATTCCTGCACAGAATGTATTTTAAGATGGAACTTATTTTTCCAAACACATGCATTTTAAACTTATATTGCACCCAAAATTAAGTCTGGCATAGATACTCAAATGATGTTCAAGGACATAAAAATACATTCTTCAGGGAGCACACTGAGCACTTCGCTTTCTCCTCCCAGGTCTCTGAATGTTAACCACACCCCTGTGTTTTGTAGAACTGAAGGATGGTGCGTTATTTGTTTTGCATTTCTGTAAAGAATCACCCCCCAGGAATTGAAACTTTGTGTGAAGGATATAATTTTCCCATCAGAAATGTGAGTATTGTTTCATGTTTGTTTAAGCCCCTCTTTTAAGAACCACAAAGATCCTAAGGCGTTTTATGTCAGTGACATAAGGCAGGCCCCACACTGGGGTTTTTTGGTGATCCATAATATGATTCTAAAAAAAAAGTGACAAACAATTTTTAACACTGCATATGTTCAAAGACCTCTGCCAAGAGGGGAATAAATACTCTTGGCACCAGAAGCTAAAGTGAGATGGTACCTTAGTGACCCGGAATGAAGAAACAATGGCTTTGTCCCTCCCTGATCTTGTCAAATTAGCAGGAGAACTGCATCTAGGTCTTTCAGGAGGCTAAACCTGTGTTTCTTCAGTGGATTCCCAATTCTATTTTCTGGAGTAGAGGAATCTGTTCATTTTTCAAGACAGTGTGGATTGTGTGTGTGAATGTTGGAAGGCAGGGGAGGGTGACAGCATTACTGCTTCCACACTGTAGAAACTGATATCTTTGCTTCTAAAGGACACCAATGATGAGCTCAAAACTAGTTCTCTGGCTATCATCAGTTGACCTTGAGGTCTGCACCATACTGGATAAAGCCTGGGACCTTGGTTTGAAACAAGTTGCAGAGCCGGATATCTGTCTCAATGCACACAGCATCTCATGATGCCTTGTAGGCACACTGTTTACAGGGACAAACAGCAATACCACAGGTGTCCTGTTTCCCTCAGAAGGCACAGAGTAAACAATTTAAACGACAAGGACATGATATTTAACATTTTGAACAACAACTTGTTTGTGTTACAAGCACAGTTAAAAAATATTATATGTTAGGCAAAGGCCCAAACACTGCATGCATGTGAGAGAAAACCTCCATCTTTCTCTTACACAGAAAAAAACTGACTTTGGTTTCAAAACTACAGAGCTGGGGTTTCTCCCAGCCAATTATACCCAAGTCAAGCCAGGTGCCCACTAAAGGCCTTCAAAGATAAACCAACGGCTCCTCCATTGAATTGTTCACACCCCAGAACAAGGAAGTCTTCTTGTGGCAGAGGGGGCTGTCAGCATGGGCAGGGAGGTGGCAAAAATTAGGAAATTCCCATGGAGTGACTGAATGGGAGAGATTTCTGGAAAACGATATCCTCAAAGACCTGTAGAGATGCAGCTAGGGCCTGGTCTCAGGTAAACCATGGCCTTCCCTCTGGGTGACTACACACAACCACAGCTTTAATTAGAGCCTCCCAAAATGCTATGCTTCTACCTATCTATCTGCTGCTTTATATGGCGGTGGGTGGGGGTACGGTGGGGGAGGCGGTGTCCAGGTTTGTGTCACACTATGACTGAGGCCCAATTTGTACTTTAGGGATTTCACATTCAAAAGTACCCAGAAAACCACTGATCTTCCAGCTTGGAATCTTCATCTTAGATACCTTACTGTAAGATGAGTTCCCAGAAGACTTAAAACAAGGGCTACATACTGCAGGATGCTTGCTTTTTTGGGGTACTTGAAATCACTGAACATGACCTCCATAATGGAGAAATATCTCACAATGTCAGGCCATGTGTAGGTTTTACAGGGGAAAGACACCCTGTTCTATCACTTTCTACGGAGAACATTGCAAACAATATGTACATTGCCCCAGAGACCAATAGCTAGATGCCACATGAGTCTCTTGGGTACAGAACAATGGAACAGGCACTGTGAAAACACTTCTCTTAGGCTAACTTCCAGATCTGAAAGGGGTGGCTCAGAGCTGTGGAGTGCGGAAATCACTATTTCACAAAGAATGATATTTTTTAGACTGCATGAAAAGTGAGGAATGTGTTAAACTGCAGATGATAACACAGAAGAGCCACCCCAAGTTAGGAGTCTGGGCTACGTTTCCACTGCTCATTTCCATAGCATCCCATTATTTTGTTCATTTGTCTCTGTAATAAAGTTTCTACTTGACAAAATGGGCACTTACAAAACGTTATTATGCCACATGCTGTCAATTTTTATAGTAAACTCTGACATTCTTTTCTTGATTTTATGACCTCAGAAGTTAATTCTTAATGTAGCCAAAAATGCCAGTGGGTAACCTTCATCCCTTGCCGACCTCATGTGTTATCCCTGGGTATCTCTGCCACATATCTTATCTCTTCCGTCATAATTTCTATTTCTTTGTACTTCTGTTCTGTGTTGTAAGATAATTCATCTCTCTGGTCTTCTCAGAGCAAAATTCAATTTTCAGTAGTGAATATTCTTTTTTGTTTTTTCAATTTTTCAATCAGAAGTCATTATAGTTTTTAGTTCTGGTAAGTCATTTTTGTGCCCCAATCACAACCTCTTGAGGATTCTCCTTCCTCTTTTCATTAGAGCACTGCTCAATCTCTTCTGCTACAGTCACTGCAGTCAGAGCCAACTGTACTATCTGTTCAGCTGCGCCCCCCAAGTCCCTCATCCTCTTACATTTGTGGTGACAGCAGCACCCTCACAGTTCAGACTTTGGGCAAATGAAACAAGTGGACACAGGATGTCAGAAATATGATTTTCCTAGTGCCATCCACTGGGCCCAGCTGCTCCAGTCAGTCCTCTCTGGATGTGGAAATATCTAGCCACAGAAGCTGAGGGTGATTTGTGTAATTAAATAGAATTAAGTAGCTATTGTTTTTTTGGGGGGGAAAAAAACATCTTTTCCTGAGAGTTTGGAAATAAGAGTAAGTAAATGGTACAATGTGAGGGCTCACTAATCACATGACATTATCAACTATTTATGGTCAAAAGTCATGAAAATGTTCACTGTTGAATCATATACTAATCTGGCTGAGGGAAATATGGTGACTGATAGGAGAGTTACATTACATGGATTTCCCATGTTTTCAAAAGAAATTTTCAAAAGACCTGACCAGCTGAAAATCCAAGAAGATGCAACTTTGCCCACCAAGCTCAACCCCAGCCTTGCCTCAAACAGGGCTAATTGACGCATGAATGGGTAGACACAGTCTTATGGGGCCATGTTAAGCAGGTGAATGAGTAGAGAACATAATGCACAAAAAAGAAAGTTGTTGGAAAAGAGTTATGAGAGAGATTGAAAGAGAAGTTGAGAGAAGAATGAAAATGAACTACTGTGATTCTTGTTGAATTTGTTTGCAATTCCAGTCACTCATGAGACCCCTCCTCTAGTTCCAGCACTTGAACTCAAACTTTTTTATATAGTTTATTTATACAATATATCTTCCTTTACATAAGTTAGCTTGAGTGTATTTCTATTGGGTTGTCGGAAAAGGCATGACGTATTTTTCTGTTTTTCGTTGCAAAAAATATGTCATGACTTTTCCGACAACCCAATATTTCTTGCAACCAATCTCAAACTAAGACCCAAACCCAAGTAAAAGTTATGATAATCTGATCAATTTTATCATGTCTTTTGTTCTGACTTTTTTCCTGAATTTGAGATTCAAATGTCCAACTTTCTGTTTGAAATTTTCATTACATATCTAAAAATTGTCTCATGCTTAATTGTCTGCAATGTAATTCGTATGTTCTTTATTTTTTTATTTATAAAAATATGTTCCTCTACCAAGTTTTTCAGTAAATGTTACAAAATTTACTGAGGTGCTCAGTTCAAAAACCTAGTGGTCATTTTTGACTCTTCTGTTTTCTTCATATAGTATATTTGATTTACCACTCTGATAAACATCAGTGCTGTTCATTGATATCCAGTTGCCTCTATTCTGCATTTCTCTGTCCCATAGGTGTCTTGCTCTGGACAATGAAATGTGAGGAAAAGTACATGCACTCTTCCTTTGTAGACGCATTAAGAGCTCTTACTTGATTGTCTATCTTTTCCTGTCAAGTGACAGATGATATTTCACATGGTAGGGTATATCTGTCAGCCTGGGTTCCTGACTAAGCCAGAGCCCTCTGCTGATTCAAAATATACAAATAGTGTTGAGCAAAAAATAAACCTTTGCTTTCTATGGCACTGACATTTGGAGGTTTGTTGTAACTGCAGCATAAGCCAGTCTACCTCAAAACAATCCCCAAATCAGGTTGGCTCTATTGTCAAAATACCAGGGATGCCAAAACAATGTATAGAAGTAAACAGTTTGGTCAACGTTGCTCAAGCAATACTTCACCATAATCAGAAGTGTCTAGACACCGATGGTAAACATTTTGAGTACCACTTGTAATTTGTATTCATCTTCTGTTATTGGTATGTTGAGTATTACATTTTTAATAGTTTTTTTTCCTTTTTAAAAATGTGTATATATATTTTTTGGCACCCTCTGTATATTCCAAACTTGATGCTGTTACATCCTTTTCCACCATCACTGTATTCCAAAAACCTTCATCTGTTGCCTGGATTTACCGCAGGAGCCTCTTAATCCATCTTCCCTTTTCTACCCTGATATCTCTCAAGTCTATTTTCCAAGCAGAACCCAGACTTTTTGTCATTTTAAAGGTAACTCTGACCATGCCACTCTCTACCTAAATTCTCAACAACTTCCCAGTGGATTTAGAATAAAAATCAAAGTCTCTCCATGAACCCCAAAACTCTATGATCTGCCCAAATTTGTCTCCTGACATTCTTTTATCTCTCTGCTCCAACTACATCATTTCTCTTACCTTTTCTTATGAACAGTAAAGTCATTCTCCCCTCAGGGTTTTACTCTTGCTGTTCCCTCTGTGTGGAACGTTCCATCTCAAGATCTCTGTGTAGCTTGGCTTAATCCTTCCCATTATACAAATCTTTGTTGCAAGATTACATCCTTAGAGTAAATGCTACATCATGTAAAACCATATCCCCCAATAATTAACTATCCAATTATTCTGTTTTACTCTGTAATGTAATCTTTGAACTAGCTTATTTATTTATTTGTTTAATTTATATTTCTCTTTTTCCTAGACTATGAATTTCATAAAGAAAGAATTGTGTTTTCCAGTGTTCTCTACCTGGTATCTAGAAAAGTTTCTTGTGTTTAATGAGATTCAATAAATATTTATCAAATGAGTGAATTAATGAATAAATAGCTTAAATAATCAGGATGTGAAAACAATAGTGCAATGAAGAGACAACTGAATAAGAAGTAATACTTTTTCATAAATCCTTAATCTAGTTTGTTTTTTTTTGTTTGTTTGTTTTTGCTTTGTTTTGTTTTTAGTTGAGTCATCCTGCTATCTGTTGGCAGCTCAGTGGCAACTCAGCTCTGGCTGGGAATCAAACCAGCAACCCTGTTGCTCAGAGCTCACTCTCTTGAGCAAGCTCTTAACCAACTGAGCCACTCGGCCAGCCCAGTCTAGCTTGTTTCTTAATGAAGCAAAACATAAATAAAAATATTGGTAGATAATCAATTTGTATAGCTTTCATCCATGTCTTACCATTTATTATATAATTTATTTATTAAGTAAAATCTGAATTGTTCAAGTTAACTTGTTTAAATTAGCCAATGCATATAGAAACAAGAAGCCTTTTAAAAGATAATTAGCACTGGATATGTTTAAAGTTGCAATTGCAATAAGTAAATTAATTTTTTCTTAATCAAAATTATTTAATTTTTTTTACAATGGACCCAAAAAATGAGCAAGGAAAGGATATGAAAGCAAAAGAACAGACTCAAAGACAGTAGGCTAGTAACGACATTAGAGCAAAACCCATTAAGTAAGAAATGCTAAGATAACAAATTTCTATAGAAAACAACTTTCTGAATAGCTTAATTATAGGGATTCCATCTGTAGAACTCAAAAATGAGCTATAATTGTGACCAACATGTTTGCTCTTTATCATCACCTCCTTGATGTTTTGTGTAGTTATGTGTACTTCCATCATATACTAAGATGACACATATGAACTTCCATCACTGGGGAAGGTCCTTGGGTTATTATTTTAGTGGAAATAATGGATTTGCACCAATACACTAGCTCAGTTATCAACTTTTACTCACAAAACTCTTTACATTTTTGCGAAGTCCAGGTGAGGCGCCTTTACTATGACCAAGAGATATGTTGAAATTACCAGCTTTCAAAGGGATTAAACTGTTTCCCCTGACCTTAGGAGCATTCTGAGGAAGAATGACTATTAGAGTCAGGAGAGCTGAGCCAGACACTTAGCTCTGTAACTCTGAAGTCTTGAGAATGTATTTTAACTTTTTGATTCTAGATGAGGATAAGGATAACAATACTTATCCTAGATGTTTCATAAGATTGTTATGAAAATAATACATGCTAAAGACATGTTTTAAAATTATATTCCTGCTTCTTTCAGGTTATTAAAATTATCCTCTAAACTGAAGTTGTCATATGTATATATTTTCAATTAAGAAGAAAAGAAAGAGCAAGCACCAAAGTTCATATGTTTCTCCATTAGGCCTAACAATGTCTATATCTGTTTAAGAAATGTTAAAATTACAGAAATTAGCAGAAAATGACACTGCTATTTCTCTAAACACACAAAGGCACCAAGAACTATAGCCCAATAGTAAACTCCCATATTCTACTTCCAACCCAAACATCTCCAAATAATCCTTCTGCTATCCAAGGAGAAAGCTAAATTCATGGTCTATCATAAACAGAACAAAATTCTTTATAGCACTCATTTGAATATCTGAGGAGAAAAATCAAAATCAGAAGAAAAATGCACAAGATTGTACATTATATGAAACCTATTTGCTGTTATAATATGTTAATTGCCAAACCTCTGAAATCTAAGACTTCACAGTGTCTCTAGTCATTGTGTTGTTTTGTTTACTCGAGTATTTTTCCTGCTTATCACTAAACATATCCCAAAGCTCTTATTAAATAAACAAAATAGGAGGCATGATAAATACTCTGATAGAAGCATTTAGTTTCATAAAAATCCTGATCATGACAATTTAGCTACCAATTATCCGAGCGCACTTCAGTCTCACGCTCAGAAGTCGCTTTATGTAAGTGATTAGTTATAAATGAAGAAAGCTCTTTATACCAAAAATTTCCTGTACCCCAGGAATCCCCTGTGAACAAAGATAACTTAACTCTTTAAGGAAAATAGCACAGGAAAATCTCGTATTCTTAATCTTTCTGAAATCCATCCTGTTTTCTCTTACACACAAAACCTATACTATCTAAAGATGTAAAAACAAGATCATGGCTAAATGAATCTGATACCTTTGCCCATCTTCACAACCAAAACTAATCAATATAATCCATTCAATCAATTAATTATAAGACAATATTCCATCACTCAAGTAACCTGAATAAAGCATGGTCATCTATTGTAGCTTTGGCTCAATGACTAGGTCTACTTGATATGTATAAAATAAATTTATTGGCTTTTTTGAAATTTAAGAGCAAATTACATCATTTTAAATGTTTACTGATTGTGTTGTTCTCCCTACCTCATGGTGATTCTTGGTCAGCCATTCCTTAATGGTGCCGAGGGCAATGACTGCAGCAGGCTCATTCGGGAAACCTAAGTGAAGAGCAGAATAAAACAAATTAAAAAAAAAAAGATGAAGGCAATACAGAAGTCAATCATGGTATGATACTGCTTTTTCTCATTTAAACAATATTAATTCAACCTATTATTACTGAGCAAGGCAGGCTTTAGTGAGGTATACAGGGATATGGAGCCTGCGATCCTACAAACAAGGTGTTAATTAAGGGGGTCAGACCTATCCCAACCTACAGTAAAAAGCAATAAAGATTGTCTCTTTAGTTCTAAAATAATATCAACTAAACATGTATTTGCATTTGCTTAATAGCTTTCAGAGCACTTTCATATAATTTTCTCAAAAGAGATGCTCAGGTTAAGTTTTGTTACTCTCAGTTTATAAACCAAGTATATATAACTCAGATAATACACATGGTTGACCTAGGGTCATAAGGCCAACAGTACTCCATCAATGAGCTGACACAAGACAGGCAAACAATTTGCCAAATAGCCATACAATTGAAAGCTATTATCAGAATTCAAAGGAGGTAGTGCCTGCTTCACTTAGGGCCATTGGAAATGATGTTTGAGATGAAGGTAACATGAACTGACCTGCTTTTATAGTATGGGTTTGGTTTTAGAAGAGCAGGAAAATTGACATACTTATACTCTGTCCCAGTGAACATGAGCACATATCATCAGAATTTCTAAAACTCATCCAGAGTTTCTTTAACTTACATAAACAAAATACATCCTAAACTTGCAGAATCATCAGACATTCAGCCAACAGAGATAAAAGTATGTGAAGGAATACCTTATACGTTATAATTGATGGGGCAGAAAGAAGAGATGTGACTATTCTATTGAAACTACTCTCTTTAAGTTCCCCACTGGCTTCCTAATCACCAAATCCCATAGCCTTTCGATCAATCTTCATGGATAGAAAAGACAGTCTGGGGAATATAATCAATAATGTTGTAAATATATTTTAGGGGGCCAGATGGACTCATGTCTTGTTAGGGAGACCACTTCATAGTCGGTGTAGAGGCCTGACCACCGCACTGTAGTTCTGAAGCTGATGTTGAATAATATTGTATGTCAACTATAATTATATATACGTATAGTCACAGGATGTGGAGTACAGTGTGGGAATGGAGTCAATGGAATTGTAATAGATAAGCATGATATCGGGGGTGGGAGGGCAGTAGATCGGGGTAGGGGGGTTGTTACTTTGTGCGGGTGAAAAGGATAACTAGTGTATTGTTCTGTATACCTGAAACTAATTTAAAAAAACAAAACAATCAATCTTCATCTTCTCTGATATTAGATGTGCTTGACTAGTTTTTCATGTTTTAAGATATCTTCCTGCCTGGATTTTCTTTTTCTAAGTTTTTTTTTAAATTGTTTTAAAGTGTACAATTCAGTGATTTTTAACAGGTCTACAAAGTTGTGCAACCATCATCACTAAGTCCATAGTATTTTCTCCATCCTCAAAGTACCCATTAACAGTCACTCCCCAATCTTCCCTCTCCGCAGCCCCTGGCAACTATTAATCTACTTTCTGTCTCTATAGGTTTGTGGATTCTCCTACTGTATTTTTCAACATTGCCTTCCTTCTATGTCTCCTTCTGTCTGTTTAACCTCCCCTGGCTCCTTTTTCTAGGAGCATCTATTAAATGTATGCCATTTCCAACATCTTAAACTCAGCTTTCTTCTTCCTTTACACTCTCTGCTTTAGCCAGCTGCAGCCTCCACCATGTCTATGAGGATGTCTTCTAGTCAGGCAGGCCTGAGACATCACCCGTGCAGATTCAGAAAACGAGAAGTGTTGCTGAAACAGAGATCTTTGATTTAATAAAAGACCAAGTTTTATTGGAAGGTAAATACATCTTCCAGTAGTTTATACTAGTGGTTTAAATCTCAGTAGACTTTCAGAGAAGATGTGTGAGAGAGTTGTTTGTCCTCATTTCCAAAAATAAATGTAGCTTTTCTGATTACATTTCTGCCTGCTTTGTACATTAGAAAAGGGGACAGAATAAAGTTGAGCCAAGCTCCACTCAAGCACTGTCACATGACAGAAGAACCACTATAATGTAGAAAATATGTACAAGTGCTTGAAACTATGTAAATTTATCTACGACATTTGGGATTGTGGATTTGTTTTGAATTCTTTTATCCCATTCATTTTCCTTAAATGAAGGCTTCAAAATGTAAAACCCTTCAAATTAGAACAACCTGTTAATGAATGAATTAATTAGCTAATTTGTTAAACAAATTATTACTGAATCAGAAGCATGTAGCTATATAGACACTTTTAAAGAGCCCCTGTCCTCTAAAGCCTGAAGTCTGGAGGAGGAAATTGACCAGAGGTAATCACAATAAAGCATGCCAAGTGCATTAGGGATGTGGGGACACAGATGAAGAGAACTAAAACAGAGAGGGGAGGCTTTCTAGGAAATAACAGAATGTTTGGGGAGGGGAGCTATAAAGTGGGGAGCAGAGGAGACACTGTCCTCAGAAGTAAGCTATGAGCAGCAAGGAATTAATGGAAAAGGTGAAGGAAAGAGAAGGGGGAACAAACACAGGAGTACCTGTGTGCTGCAAAGAAAAACAAGGAGGCAGGATGGGCATTTGTGGTTAGCGGTTAACTGAAGGAGGCTTTATCAATCCAACTCTCCCCTGAGTTTAACTCCTAGATTTGTACTCACCTGGATACCCCTCTCTCCCCTGCCCATGTGCTTCAGAACCAGAAATGTAACGTATTCTGCAAAACAAACCATTTCCTGACTTTCTGGTCCCTGCCTATGGCTTTACCTCTACATTAGTCACTACAATACTTGACTGTTCTCCTTGTTGGTAACTGAGTCCAAAAACATTGTCCCTCTGAAATATTTTATACCACCCCTGCCTTACCTAGTTTCCTATTGATCTCATTTAAGGTCTGATTAAACCTCACCCTGACAACCTAACCTAGTCAACTCATAATTGCGTTCCTTTGGTCTTCTCCCCTTCTCCAATCTATCTGACACACCAATTCCAAGTGATTCTTCTGAAAGTATAGTTACCAAAACTTACACAAAACAGTGGCAGCATTTGCTGACTCTCCAGCTCTTACAGAGCAAACTTTCTCTTAGCTTGGTTGGTATTATACACCCCAAGGGGCCTTTTTAGGCTTATGTCTTAGTTTCCTTATTTATTCTCTTCCCCTGAAAATTCTCCAACTTTGTGATATGTTTAAGAAGCAGTCAAATCACAAAACTAGAGAGATGTATAAAGCTAATAAATACTATAATCACACTCAGTTGCAATGGCCATTAACATTAACCTTTAGAAAATGTAATTCCCCACAGAGAAATGATACAAATTCTTACAGAACAATGGCAACTACGGTCAGTACGCAATTATTTTTTACCTCCTGGTCACTTTCTCACATTCATCAAAGCTTCTGGCACTGAGTTAAGGTTTTTACCACCTCAAGGCTTGCCATAACCCCTGGATTATTTCAGCGTCCATAAAGATGACCCACCCAACACCTGGCCTGCCAGTTCCTTGACCTGGTTATTCTATACAACAACCTCCATTCTACTTCCTCCCCAGATCATATCCTGGATCTGGAAGCAACATTTCCACTCCCAAATTACTGATTGAAGCAATCCTTTCTCAAAACCTGTTCTCTCATTGTTTATTCAGCTATTTTCGAAGAAATGCCCTTTCTATCCATTTGACGCCTACTCTGTCCTCAAAACACTTCCTCCCCAAGTTAATGCTAACTTTTCTGCCATGAATGGTCTGACTCTTTCCTATCTCTCTAGGCTCACCCCAGTCTGTATTGCTCTTTGCTTTCTCCATTCCAGCTCCCCTGGCCTTCTTTCTGTCCTTTGAATGTGGCATGTTTCCTTTTACCTTCCTGCCATCAAGACTTGTTCATGCTGTTTCCATTTCCTGAATTGCCATTCTTCTCCTCTTTTCCTAACTTACTTTAACTTTTATTTGCCCTTTACTCAGTTATCACTTCTCCAGGGACGGCATCTCTGACACTGATGACTCCCTATTTTGTGCTTTCACATACCATGTAGCTTTCTCTCATAGAACTCATCATAGTTGCAATTATACATTTATTTATGTAAATATTTGATTAAGAGATTAATAGACTGAAAGCCCTAAGGGGGCAGATACCACATCTGTTTTTGCTTATCACTCTATCCCTAAAACATTGGTGGTACATAGACGATGATCAATATTTATGTTTTAGATGAGTGACTGGATTGTGGACTTGTGAATCTTTGCATTGACAACATCAATGGCTAAGTGAGTGCTGGGAGAACAAGTTTGTTTAGCCCTAGAGCATGGGGAGAGTATGGGATTCTAAGAAGATGTTCAAGCAGAATGATATATTCACATTATTCTATTTCATCCCTAGGGGAAACTATTGAGAAGATGCATAAGACAAAACATAGTTACTGATTAGAAGATGTGCTGTAATTAGTTAAAAGGGGAGGAAAATATCAGGACAAACAGCTCTGAAAATATGCCTACTTTCAGTGGGTATATATATATATATATATATATATATATATATATATATATATATATATATGATAAAGTACATTCACAGTAATTACCAACAGCGCAATCCTTTGTCTGCTTAACTGTAAGATCCCAAGGGTTACAATTAAGAGCAATGAATAGACAAGGACAGATTTTTGCTGATGGATGGGCTCCTGATGACAATAAGGACTGACTCAGGAGGTCACAACTGTACTCTGGTCACTGGGAGACTTTTGTTCACCAAGCAGAATGGCTACCCAGAGGGAAGGCAGCAGACAAGCTTCAGATGAATCATTGAATCAGATGACATAGGAAATCTCTTCCAAGTATGAGTGTCAATGAGGCTGAACAAACTATTAATAATTTAGTGCCAGGCATGTAGGGAGTTGTGTGTGTTGTGTGTATGCCCAGATGTGCAGAGAATCTGTGCTTCAGCTGGCATTCCAAAGCTTAGCTCCTTACTCATTAGGATGGATTATTCAAATTAAGTATTGTTGTAAATATCACAGTTGACTTACATAGGTATAAATGATTTTTTCTTTTTCTTTTCTTTCGCAATGAAGTTGCTCACTAAATTTTTACATATATATATATATACACACACACACATACACACACACACATATATATATATGCATATTTGTAACCATTACCAAAATCAAAATATAAAATATTTCCAACGCCCGAGAAAGCTGCTTTGTCCAGTTAATAGCTGCCCCCTGAATGAAGCTCTTCTCTCTTCTATTATATCACAGGTTAGTTTTGTCTGTCTTTATACTTCATATGCATGATCATAAAATGTGCATATTTTTGTCTATATTTTATTCAACATTATGTCCATCTGACTTATCCATGTTGTTACATATAGCAGAAGCTCACTCATTTTCATTGTAGTTTTGCATTCCATCGTATGAATATCCCACAGTTTATTTACCCATTCTGGTGTTGATGGGCAATTGGGTAGGTTCCAGTTTGGAGCCATTATGAATAAAGCTGCCATGAACATTCCCATGCATGTCACTCAATAGACATAAGCGCTTGTTTCTGTTGGGTATATACCCAGGAGTTGGAGCTACTAGCCCATAGGTGATACAGGGACTCTGGTAGATTCTGCCACGGTTTTCCAAAGCAGCTATACCAGTTTGTACACCCACCAGAAGTATATGAAATTATAAAATAATGTATTTACTATCTATTTAGTTAGTTAACACATCAAGTTGTCCTTACTAATTCTATTTTCTTGACCACATTTAAAGTCAATACCTTTTATAGCTAGAAGCTCAGATGCATTTTATGACTTGCTTGTTTTCTTATACACCTGAGTGAGTACTTAAGCCAGGAGAGAACAAATTAAGTTAACAGACAACAAAACAATTTAAACAATGGAAGGAAAAAATGAAATAGCAAGTTGAGTTTACAGTGGTTTTCATCCATGGTACATCAAATATCTCATTAGATAGTTTCCTTTCACTCAGCTATTAAGCATGTATTTCTTTTTTAAGCAAATTGCAAAAAAAAATACAGCAATAAAGACTCATTGAAGCTTCTAACCAGCCACTGAACTATTTGTCTGTTGAAATTGTTGAAAAACGGAATGTTTTCAACACAATTAGAGTGAATCTGATTTGACCTTGCCATAAACAATTTTCCTCTCCAGTTTTCATTTTTTTTCTTTTGCTGTTGTTGGTAATTTCTCAATATCTTTAACTTTGTTCATAGGCTCCCATGTAGAAACTAACTTTGTTCTCCTGATATAAAACTCAAAAATGTTCAACTGAAAATCTAGCCTATTTTTTTTCTTTAGAAACAGAAGCAATGGGTCAGCTTTTATTTTAAACTTAAAATGAGGGTCTGCTTGTAGCTATAGATGACCATATCATAGAGAGGCATGTGGTAATGACTAAAATCAATTATTTCAAAAAAGTTCTTACTGCAAAAAAAGTCAAATTGAACATAATACCTGGTATAACTAAATCATGCTTTAAAATGATAACCCCATCTACCATTTACAGTATACCCAGAGCCTCTCTCTCTTATATTTTCCCCCAACACCCCCTTCCAGTCCAGTGACCAGGAGTCACCTCTGCTTTAACTGTGGATGCCTTTCTAGAAGTTGTAAGAAGAAAGCAATCTAGAGATCAAAGTCCAGGCAAAGCTCACAAATGTAAAAACTATTGTTTATGCACTGAATCATTTTATTTTCAGCTGCACAATTTCTTCTGTAGTGGTTTTCATCTCAAATGGTATTTAGTCCATACTCTTTCCTCACCCCTTGGGGCACTTGGCCCAAAGCTGTGATAAAATGCTAGCCATTTTATGGAATCATAAATTCCTGTGTATACTGCAAGTCACTGCCATACTAACCAGCCCTCAGAGTGACTATAAGCACCAATTTAGTACTGAATTGCTATAAATATCCAGAAGTTAGAAGTAATAGCAAAAAAAAAATCAAATTCCCTTGAATATGCACATTAAATTCACATATTCATTCACTTTTGAGCCCACCCTCCCCATCAAATCTTTAATAATGAAGCATGCTGCTGCTTTCTTATTTTATTTACAAATTCAAGTAAAATAAAAATATTATATAGTTAATAAATATGGGATTTTCAGCATTGATGAAAATCTCTGTCCTAATTGAGATGGAAGTATTATTGGGTTTATTTAAATCTAAACATCAGTTGAACGAGGATTATCAACATTGACTATCAATGAAAAATTACCCTTTGCTTGATCCTTTAGAGTATAACTATAATATTTTTCCATCTTAGCATGGCAATTCTGGCATGGGGACCAAAGAAACATGCAATAGTATACTTTACAAGCTCAGGTAAAAGGGAAAAACACATGAGATGAGTTTTTCTCAGAACATTCCTTACCAATCCTCCCAGAAAACACACACACACACACACACACACACACACACACACACACACACACACACACA
>NW_017731370.1:275650-317391 GCF_001890085.2 Hipposideros armiger
GTTGAGCTGTTGTTCAGCATCTTAGCTGTGGAGGGCAGTGTCACTGGCCCTCATATATGGGATCCGAACCAGGGCCCTCTGGCGTCCCAAGCCAGTTCTTAACCAATGCGCCACTCGGTCGGTCCAAACAATGCATTCTTTATTGGCTTTCTTTATCTGTCTGTCTTCCCTGTTCCCTTTCCTGAAATCATCTCTCAAATTAACTGTTAATACTTGCACTCAAACCTTTGCCTGTGAATCTGCTTTTCGGAGAAGCCAAACTATGACAACAATCAATATTCATTTGTGAACTTGAGAAAATAATGTGTCACGTCTTATCTTAATAGTACCTTTCTCTAAGCTTTTCTAGTTGTAATCCCTGGTACTTAAACAGTAGAGAAATGTTTTATAGACTACCTAATGACATTGGAGGGAGAGAATTGGGGAAGCCTCCTGATTGTCAGCATGAAAGCACAATGATATTTTACTTTGGGGGAGTAGAGGCCATACAGGCTAGGCTCACACTGACATGTACACCTGGCCCATGAGACAAAAACCTTGAAACAATAGTACATTTTTATTGTTGTTGCTGCAAAAGCTGCTGCTGCCACAGCTGTTGTTAACATTTATTGAGCTATTACTACGTAGAAGTCACTCTACTCAGCAATTACATGCATTATCTTATTGAATCTTCACAACAAGCCGGTGAAAAGAAGAAGGGAGAATAATAATGAAGATGGGTTGGCTTGTAAATGGACAGTGGTTTTAGGATATTGAGGGAGGTGTCAGCCAAAGGCGATTAATTTGGAATTATATGAAATACTGCCAAGAGGTGTCCAAAGTATAGTGTGACTGTGTTGTGCAAGTTTTTATGAACTCATGTGGTTTGCACAAGCATCTGCTTGAAGAGGAAGTAATGATACTGCACGTCTCCATGGGTGGGCATGGGGTGGGAGCCTCGATTGTCCTTAGCGGCCCTGCTATCTCTGGTTTCCACATAAAATAGCCCAAACACTCAAAACCCCCGTCCAGGTATATATATAATCTTTTCCATTTTATAGAAGAGAACAGTGACTCTTGGAGAACTCAAGAAAAGGGCAGAACCAGTACCCACACCTGAATCCGCCTGGCTTTCCTCCATCTGCACCCTTGCCCAAAGCCTGGATGGAATAGACCATAACCTCTTTCCTTCAGGGACTCCAGGCCCGGTGCAACAGTGTTTCCAACACCAAAGAAAGGAAACCAAATTGGAGGCACCTCTGGTCAAAAAGCTCCTTTCAGAGCCCTGAGCACAGTACCTTCTGGCCACATCCAATAGGCTTAGGGCAACTGATGCTCTCTGCCCTCCTAAGACAGCAGCAGCAGTCTGCCATTTCATGTCTTCATTGCAGAGTGTGGATGGGGCCTAAGGAGTCCCTTGGGAATGTAGAAAAGCATTTTTTTTCTGATGATACAATTACAGTAGTCCCCATTATCCAAGAGGACTACATTCCAAGACCCCCCCCCAGTGGATGCTTGAAGCTGCAGATAGTACCAAGCCCTATACTATATACCATTTTTTTCCCTATACATACACACCTATGATAAAGTTTAATTTGTAAATTAGGCACAGATTAACCGCAATAATAAAATAGAACAATTATAACAATATGCTATAATAAAAGTTATATGAATGTGGCCCCTCTCTCTCCCCAAATCTCTAGAATTTTCCATTTAATATTTTCAGACCACAGTTGGCTATGGGTAACTGAGGAAAGTGAAACCATGGATAAGAGGGACTACTATACTCAATACTTAGGTACCACTACTGTGGGCCCAATTGGAACCTGTACATTGGAAGCTCACTGGCTCACAACAGAACTGCGGTGACATCCCACCTTTCCCCACGGTCCTGCCTTACTTTATATTATTTAACTTAGCACTCATTTTTCTGGCAGCGTCTCTAGAATTCCTCATAATATTAAAAAAGGGAGAAGGAGAATTCTGCACTTCTTATCATTTTAATCTCTTTACACCTATTCTTTCATTTCACTTGACATTATGTGTACCAATGCAAATGATTCCCCGTAAATTCTAATAAATTCAGTTACTTTGGCTTTCACCTATTTAAAAAGAAATTGTGAAACATGAAATTCTCCTTTCAAGTTCTCTCTCCTCTCCTCTGCAAAGCAGGTATGAATGAACTGCATTTTATGAGACACAAGATTACAATCTATGCAAGCTTCATCAGCTTCTCAACCATGAGCTCCAGTGTCTATTGCTAAGGGTGTTTTTAAAATCATCTTTTGCCTAAGGAATTATAATAATGACCTGAGAAATGGCTCGTGAAACAAATTCTCTTCTATGCAAGCTGTTCCTACTACCCTGAGTAAGCCTCTTGAGAAAGGAGATGAAAGATTTCATAGAATCACCTGCAATAGAATTTTGCTAAAATTCTTTTTTAAAAGAACATTTTTCCTACAGCGGCAATCAAGGGAGTTCATTGAGAACATCCCATCTGAGTAGAAAATATTTATATTGGGATCTGCTGAGAGATGGAAATGCGGTTTCTAGTTTTTGAACTGGTGGCATTGTATGGTACATGGACCTGGTAGTCAGTGATCTTTCAAAACATAAAGCACATCACGTCATGTCCATGCTAGGAGACCCCAGTGGTGTCCTCCACACTTATGACCAAAATCTGAACTCCTCACATAGGTTTGTGGGGCACTTTTACTGCCCTATCACAATCTGAAATGATATCGGTTTCATGTACGTGGTGGCTCTGAATCTACTACACTGGAATATAAGTTCCATAAAGCAGAGCCTTTGTCTGTCTGTCTGTCTTATTCACCTTTCCACCTTCAGTGCTCAAAGCAAAATAGGTTTTCAACAAGGCATCATGTCGTACTGGGGAACATGGGAAATGTCTACTTACTCCAGTGTCCCGTGAGGCTCTCTAACATCCTGCAGTGGTGTTATACAGAAAGAAACTTATTCTGTGCTGCTTTCTGGTGCCTGCCATCCAAGATCCCCCATGCATGTGACTGACCTTGGTCTCTTAGTTTCAATTGTTACTGACTCACAGGCATTAAATGACTTTTTTTCCCAAGAAGCTTTTACGCTCCCACCTGCACAAGATTCTCCTAAAGTAGCTGTACTGAACTTTTTCTTCACAGCTCCCAGCAGTGTTAAGACTGACCACCACAATATGGAAGAAAATGAGTTATTAGCTTTTACTCTTCAATGCTTTTTCAACTTCTCTGAAGGCCTGAGTTTGTAAACTACCCTCATAATTCCAGGAATTCCTCTGAAAAGCTTCTCAGTGACCAATGCCTCTACGATGAAGACTCAGAGGGGAGAATCTCTCCTCTTCACATTTGAAATGTGAAGACCGACCTTGGCTACCACACTCTCTATTCTGAGGTCTGTCTGAACTTAGTCTATTGATTTTAGCATGTGGACTTTTCCTAAATAGTGCTGGTCTGGTTGGTGAGAGCTCTGCTCTATGGTTTGATAGACTATAAAATGGCAGTCACTCCTTTGCTGATTGAAAAGAGATGAATGCAATCTTAGAGACTAAGAGTGTGATTAAAAATAACACATTATTTGACATTTTTTGTGATCCAAAATACATTATTTCATACAATTAATGTCCACTGGAGGACATCATCCTGAAAATCATTTTCAAAGACATAGTTTCAAGTTTGACGTGAGTGATAATGCCACCATTAGATACTGCTGTGTCTCTTTCTAATAGTTTAAGCTTTGAGTGTGCTGAATCGAATATGTGTCCTCAATTCTTCACTCTTCTTTGCCACATCTTTTGCCATCTGACTTTGCAGAGCATGTCCCTGTGGGTGGTGTGTATTTTCCTGCCCCATTAATGAGTTTGGCCATGTGACTTGCTTTGGCCATGGGGATGTGCACAGATCTGAGGCTTTAAAAGCACTTGCTGCATAAAAAGAGAATGTTCCTGGTAGCTACTGCCTTTTCAGATGGGCACCTGAAATGAGACAGGTGGAGCAGACTAAGGCCCAGCAGAAGGCTGGAATCCAGGTAGGCCAGGCCAAGCCCAGCCATGATCAGTTAAACCACCTGGATCAGTTAAGCCAACCCACAGAACCATGAACAAGAGAATACGTGCCATTTTCTGTCAGTCACTGGGTTTCTGAGATTGTTGTAATGCAGAAAAATCTGCCTGATACACTGAGCGAGCACTGATAGTGAATGTACACTTTTCTGAAACCCCACTGAGGATATACAATGCTCAGGAGAGTTTTTATCCTTATCTATGTCTTGGCCATCTTTGGAATAATGGTTTCACCTGTTCACTGTCTGTCCCAGGTAAAAATATTATATACATAATAAATTCTGCATAGCAGTTCAAGAAATTCAAAGAGGCATGGGAATTCCTTCAAGTGAAACCCTGGAATAAGGAAAAGAGAAGAGGCTTTGGAGTCAGACCTACCAGACACTGACTGCATCCTCCTGATACCCGCAGTCTGTGTGAGCACAGCAGGCTTCTATTCCTCAGTGTGCACACCTGCAGCATGGGGAGAAGACTATCTTCTTTTGGGGAAGATTAAATTGTGTAAGTAACGTACCTTTGGCTCATCACAGGTCTTCTAATTAGGCCTCTTTCCCTGGAGAGTTGACCCCTGAACAACATGGATTTGAACTGTGCATGTTCACTTATACGCCAGTTTTTTTCAACAAATGCAGTCGGCCCTTCTATCCACGGCTTTTGCATCCGCAGATTCAACCAATCACGTATGGAAAACAGTATTTTCACATTCCCAACCACAGATTCCAACTGCGGATTCCCAGCCACAGATCTAAAATGCTGCTTTCAAACAGCAGTTTGTTGACTGGAGATGCACAGGGCTGACTGTAGTTAAGTTTTGGGGGAATAAAAAGTTATATGTGGATTTTCGACTGCATGAGGGTTGGTATCCTTAACCCTCTCGTTAAGGATCAGCTGTGTTTACCTTATTTACTGAAAGGTGTGAGAAAGAGAAAAGATACGGAAAGCCTAGAGGAACAAGAATGCTATTTAGCACGTAAGGTCTGGAAACTCAGCTGGGAGCTCCAGACTTGAGGAGCCCAGAATAGCAACCTCAAGTGAAGGTGTGTTCAGTTGTCTAGATCAAGTATGGGCTCACTGTTTCCCCTGAAAACTTGAAAGTAGATTTGCATCACCTTTTTTTTTTTCTCCACAATCCCTTTCCTGATTCTAGACTGATGCTAGAAAATGTAATTTTTGGTAAGAGAAACAGGTAGGAGATGAGCAGGTTTTCACGAAACGACCTCACTTATGGTTAAACCTCTGAATGAATTGTACCATACTTGCTGTAGTTTAAAGTATCAACTCCCAAACGAAGCTTTCTGGTTAGACATCCCCCAAATTGCTACACTCTGGGTTTCTTTAAAGAATCTAAATGAATTTTGAGCGGCCTGAACAATTGATTCTGATTGATTGCATATGTGATCTTTTACTATTCTATCTAGAACATCCTTTTCCCTTTGGTTTTGGATTTCTAAGTTTTATCCAAACATAAGCAAGCGACTGCTCCTGAAAATGCCTAGAGAGATGTAATTGAAAGTGATGCATGTACCATTTCCTTCAAACAGACAGAACCTGGCTCTTTCCTCTTCCCCACAGTGAGGCACTTGGGGAATAATCAGTGTTTGAGAAATGATAGAAGAACGAAGACACCAAATAAGCCACGGAATTGTAAAGCAGGAACACTGCATTTTAAAATGTAAGCTTCCCATAGTGTTCATCATTGTTAGTCTTAATACTGAATGACAGCATTTCACAAAGCCATGAGCTCCAGACTAAGTCTGTGGTAGAAAAATGAAATTCTAGAAGGACATATTTCTCATCAAAAATCAATTTTTGCTCCTGCTTGAGCTGTAGCAAGCAGACACAAGATAGCATGAAGTTGTAATGTGCCATGAAAACCTGGTGGGGCCAGAAAAACTAGGATGTGATCTCAGTGGGAATAAATGTCCACTTAAACATAAATGTTATAGATTTATTTTGATAAATCTCTTTAGGAAATCGGAACATCTGTGTACACTCAAAGATATTCTTGAGAGGAACAGTAGATGTTGCACAGCATTTCACGTATGTAACACCTGGCCTTTTTCTTCTTAAAAGTAGAATGACACTCTGGCATGTAAGGAGCTTGAAAGGTATCACTCCCTCCTTAAAATAAAAGGTTGAACAAACTGAAAAAATTGACAACTGTTCTCAGACAGCTCACAAAGCAACCACTGTCCCTCCAAATTGGAGAGACAGACAGGTGAATGCAGAGAATCACAGGTTACTGGAGAAGGAACCTCCATAGAAACTAGTGCCAGGATAGGAAAACCCAAAGTGAAGATGAGGAACTGTTGGAGTGTTAAGCAGTCAAGTCTGAGGGTTAAAATCTCCAGCGTGGCCTAGTCTTACAGCAGCCCTGCACACTTTTGAAAGTTTTACCTCCAGGAGCTCAACCAGATTCTCACAGTGAATATAGAGGAAAATCCCTTCATGCTACCTGCAGGGGAAGGGGAAAAGGAACTATTCTGAACTATGCCACTCTATCCTTAACAAGGCCTGCTCTCAGGATAAACTATTTTACCAGAGCCTAACCTGGTGGGGTTTTATCAGAGCCTACCCTACCTGGGGGAAGGGCAATATTCTACTCCAGCCAGCTGTAGCCATCAACATTGGGGAAGGGAAATACCCAACCCCAGCTCACTATAGTCATCCTATCCCACCTAAGATGGGAGAGAGGAGAACTAAGAAGTACAGCATAGGGAACAGAGTCAATGGAACTGTAATAGCTGTGTACAATGTTAGAGGGATAGTAGGTTGGGGAGGGGGGTTATCACTTTGTGAAGGGTGTAAATGTCTGACTATTACATTGTTTTGTACACCTGAAACAAAGAAGAAGAAGAAGAAGGAGAAGAAGAAAGGAGGAGGAGAAGCCCTTCTGACATTCACAGTTCAGAGGCACAGGCTCACTAAAAGACTGAGACCTACTAATAGGACTATAGGAGATTTTCCCCGCTACACACACCTCACCAACACATTATTAAGGATCTGTTTACTGCAGTTCTATGTAACCAGTACATTATGTCCAGCTATCAAGAAAAATTACAAAACATACTAAAAGGCAGAAACAAAACAAACAAAAAACAACAAAACATAGTTTGAAGAGACAGAGCAAGCATCAGAATCAGACTCTGATATGCTAAACATTTTGGAATAATTAACATGCTAAGGATTCTAATGAATGAAATACATAGCATATAAGAACAGATGGACAATATAAGCAGAGATATAAAAATTCTAATAAAGAATCAGAAAAATAATGCAGAAATAAAAAATATTGTCACAAAAATGAAGAATATTTTTTTCTTTTCTTTTTTGGCTGAGCCATCCTGCTACCTGTTGGCAGCTCAGCAGCTGCTCAGCTTGGGCTGGGACTCGAACTGCTGTTGCTCAGAGCTCAAACTCTTGAGCGAGCTCTTAACCAACTGAGCCATTCGGCCGGCCCTGAAGAATACTTTTGATGGGTTTATTAGTAGACTAGACACAGCTGAAGAAAGAAGCTCCAAGCTTGAGGATATAGAAACTTTGGAAGTCCACAGATGCTTTCAAAATGGAAAAACAAAGAGAAAAAGACTGGGGGTGGGGGTGGGGGAGAGGTGGCAGGGAAAGAATATCCAAGAACTGTTGAACAACTATAAAAGGCATAACATAATAAAAATGGAAATACCAGAAGGAAAACAAATAGAGAAAGGAATAGAAAAAATATTTGAAGCAAAATATTTGAAGAATTTCCCCCAGATTAATGTCAGACACCAAATCAAGATCCAGAAAGCTCAGAGAACACCCAGCAAGATTTTAAAAAATAATAAAACTACACCTGGGCATATCATATTCAAACTGCAGAAAATCAAATATAAAGAAAAAAATATTCAAAAGAGTCAGAGGAAAAAAAAAAACACACCTTATATACAGAGAAGGAAAGATGAGAATTACACCTGATTTCTCCTTAGAAAATGTTTAAGCAAGAAGAGAAGCAAATAAAATGTTTGAAGTGTTGAGCGAACTCAACAACTAACCTAGAATTATGCACCCTGAAAAATTATCCTTCAAAAGTGAAGGAGAGAGAATACCAAGATGGCGCAGTAGGCAAAGGTTGTGCTTACCTTCTCTCATGACCACATCAAAATTACAACTAAACTAAAAACCAACTATCACTGAGAATCACCTAAAATCTTGATGAACCAAAGCCCTACAACTAAGGAAATGCAGAAAAAGCCACCTCAAGACTGGTAGGAGGGGCAGAGACATGGATGGGTTGGGGGCAGGGTAAAAAAGGTAAAGGAATTAGAAAATACAAATTGGTAGTTACAAAATAGTCATAGGGATGTAAAGTACACTGAGTATAATCAATAATATGGTAATAACTATGTATAGTGCCAAGTGGTACTAGTTAGGGAGATCACTTCTTAAATTATATAAATGTCTAACCACAATGCTGTACACTTGAAACTAATATAAAATAATATTGACTGTCAACTCTAATTGGAAATTTAAAAAAGGGAGGAGAAGATCAATAATATTGTGATAACATGTCACATGTCAGATGTACAGTGTCAGATGGTTGCTGGACTTATCATAGTGATCACTTTAGCATAGGGAATAAAATCAATAATGTGGTAATAACACTGTGTAGAGCTAAGTGGGTACTGTTGAAAAACTATGATGTACACCTGAAACTAATATATTATTGTATATTAGCTGTATTTTAATAAAAATCTTAAAAAAAATTTTTTAATTGAAGGAGAAATAAAGACTTCCTCAGAAACAATAATCGTTGCCAGTAAATCTGCCTTGCAAGAGCTTAAATGAAGTTGTTCAGAAAGGAAACAATGTAAGTCAGACATAGATCAATATACAAGGGAAAAGCATTGGAGTAGGAATAAATGAAAGTAAAATAGTAAGTTTTATTGCTCTTATTCTTAATCTTACAGATGATAATTTTTCAAAACAATAATACCAATAATGTATTCAATTAAATATATATATATATATATATATATATATATATATATATATATATATATTTCTTAGGAGATAGCATAGGAGAAAAATCTAAGGAACAATAGTTATGGTGATAACTTTTTAGATATAATACCAAAGGCTTGATCCATAAAAGAAATAATTAATAAGCTGTGCATCATTAAAATGAAAAGCTTCTGCTCTTTGAAATACATTGTCAAGAGAATGGAAGAGAAGCCAGACTAGGAGAAAAGGAGGACATATTTGCAAACGACATATCTGATAAAGGATTGTTATCCAAAATATACAAATATACAAAGAACTCCTAAAATCATCAATAAGAAAATGAGTAATTTGATTTAAAAAGGAGCAGAAGACTTGATCAAACACTTCACCAAAGATGATACACAGATGGCAAATAAGCATATTGAAAGATACTCCACATATGTAATAGAGAATTGCAAATTGAAACAGTGATATACAACATTACAGCTATTAAAATGGTCAAGATCTGGAACACTGAACATACCAAATGCTGGCAAAGATACGGAACAATAGAAACTCCATTCATTGATGGTGGGGGGGTGCAAAACAATATTTTTGGAAGACAGTTTGGCAGTTTCTTATAAAGCAAAACATACTCTTACCATATGTTCCAGTAATCGTGCTCCCTGGTATTTACCTAAAGGAGTTGAAAACTTTGTGTCCACCCAAAACCTAAACACAGGTGTTTAAAGCTGCTTTGTTCATAACTGCCAAAATCTGGAAGCAACCAAGGCATCCTTCAGCACATGAATGAATGCGGTAGGTACACCCAGACAATGGAATATTATTCAGTGCTGAAAACAGAAATGAGCTATCAAGCCATAAAAAGACATGGAAGAACCTTAAATACATATTCTTAAGAGAAAGAGCCAATCTGAAAAACTACATGCTGTATGATTTCAACTAGATCTGGAGAAAGGCAAAATTATGGATATAGTTAAAGGAATAGAGGTTGCCAAAGGTTAGGGGGCAGGAAGAGGTAAATAGGTAAATCCTTACACAGAGGATTTTTTAGGGCAGTGAAACTATTCTTTATGATACTATAATGGTGGATAGATATCATATTTTTGTCTAAATCTACAGAATATACAACACCAAGAGTGAACCCTAGTATAAAGTATGAACTTTGGGTGATACTAATGTGTCAATGTAGGTTCATGAATTATAACTAATGTACCACACTAATGCAGGATTCTGATAGTGAAGGACACTGTTTGTATGTAGGTGCAGGTGGTACATGGGGAATCTCTGTACATTCCACTCAATTCTGTTATGAATCTAAAACTGCTCTAAAAATAGTCTATTAAAAATGAAATAAAACAAAACTGCTCTCAGCTTTGACAAATAAGCATTTCCAACTGCTGTTTCTAGCATATTTTTTAAATGAGAGTTTACCCACCAGTGGCTTCAGTGTTCTTTCAGAATCCTAAATTCAAACGCTCATTTTAGGAATTGATATTGAAGCAATTCCCGGGTGACAGCAAATATGTAAAATTCCAAGTCTGTCAAACACGGAGGCCCAGTAATTACTAAGGAATGTTTTATCAGAGGCAGAACTCTTCTTTGAGTAATAATGTCAACAGTGGCTTTAATAACATATTGAAATTACAAAGCACTTTTCATGACATTAGGAATTCCCTTTAATAATGCCCATTGCATTTCATGTCATAATAATACTCAGGTACATTTCTGACATATATAAGTATTGTATTTCCATTTAAAAAGTGAAGAATGAATTACAGATACACACAACATGGATGAATCTCAAAAATAGTACTTTGAATGAAAAAAGTCAGACACAAAAGTGTATATTCTGCAAAGTTCCATTTATATGAAGCTTAAGAACAGGAAAGCCAAGCTGTTAAAACAATGGTTGTTTAAAGGGGCTGGGACCGACTGGAAGGGGTCACGATTAAACTTTCTAGGGTGACAGAAACATTGTGCGTCTTGCCTGGGGAGTTGGTTATATAGGAGTATACATTTATGTAAATCTTCCCTCCTGACTCAGGAGAAGCTGTGAATAAATTCCTTCCAAATGGTGCGATGGGGCACAGGTGTCCAGGCTCACTGCTCATTAATGCCTAGCACTCATCTGAGGCCCATGGATAAGTGCAGTTTGATAAGGAAACTCCTACTTTCCTGACCTGTCTGCAGCGGAGATTAGGGTGATGATCACTTTCAAAATATGTATTGTTTTTATAATATGAAAGAGAGAGAGAGAGACTAAGCAAGACACAATTCCCTTGGCAGATAGGGATATGGGGAGTACAGAAGTAAGAAAAACCAGGGAGGAGCCATGACACTCATGGAGGGGGACTGTCCATCAATATTGCGGAATCTGCCCAAGAGGATGGGCAGATAGAGGCAGGCAAGGGCAGGTAATGACCTCTGCCCTTGCAAAAGAGTAAAACGGCTCGACATGTTCATAATTTACCCCTCTGCAGTGTGACAAACAGCAGGTCAAGAACGAGGACAACTTCAATCCTGATGTATTTCTTAAGCTTCACAATGCCCCTTTACATGGAATTTTGATTATACCATTATGGTTAGTAGAAAACTATGGAAACTTAAACCTGTGGGTTTCTCTTTAGGTATAAGAAGGAATAAGGAACTGTGGCGATCATGACCTTTTCCTCAGCAAGGCTTAGCAACAGAGAAAGCTCAGGATGATGGAGCGATCCATATGGCCTGAATCAAAGAAGAAAACGCGAGCAGGCCAGTCACATGTAGGCATTACAATTCACCCTTTGCTCATCTCCCCACCCTCCCTGCTACCAAAAAAATAAAATAATGATTATAATAATAATGATGTTTCGTAAATACCCTCAAAGCCCTATTCCTATTGAAATACCTTCTTTTAGACTATATCATTGTACAGAACATTATTTTATTTTAAACATTTTTCAGTTATCAAAGGAGCAGTTCCATAAAAAGACTTCTTAAAAAAAAGAGGGAAGATGTTCCAAAAAGAAAGAAGAAATTCAATTCAAGTGGCCACCATTATGTCACTGATTTAATTTACTTCTCCTCAAGGTCAGAACCTATCTCAGAATTTATTTCTGCCTGGCCACCTTCTCCCTTAATCCCCGTCAATTATTTCAGCACCCATGTAACTTGTTTATATCCAAATTAAACTGCATTCATGTGTATACTGCCCAGTAAATATTAGGGTTTTAAAAGATGTTTATTTTCTATAAACTGGCTATACAGTAAGAACTTGAGAGTAGGCTATCTCTGACTTTCTTTTTAGAACCAATCTATTTATGAAGAATGCTGCTTTTTGTTAACACTGTGCTTAAACAGCACCATTCATAGCTCAGCTTTTCTTTCTAATACGAATGTGTGTATATATAAATATGGAAAATTATTATATATTATATGTACATATAAAATAAATATGCCATCCATGCCATATGTGCTAGAATGTAAACACAATATGACATTTACTTCATCTTAGCTTTTATTATCCAGGCTGAAAGGACTTCGGTCAGTCCCTGCCTCGTGTTTAAGAAACATGTGTGATCTATAGATGACGTATTACAGAATTGTACACCTGAAATCTATGTAACTTTGCTAACAATTGTCACCCCAATAAACTTTAATAATAATAATAATAATAATAATAATAATAATAATAATAATAAAACAAAACAAAACACATGAGTCATTCAGCCACTTCTGGAGCGGTAGACACTGCAGCAAGGTATTCAGACACCCATCTGGTCGGTTACTGTAGACACAGATCCTATCTCTGCAGGTACAGAATGACATGCATACATGAATGCAAACCATGTTATGTAAGATGCCACCTTCTATTTTTACTTGTCTCACAAAATTTTGAGTAGCATGCCAGCCAAACGAGAACCAAGGCATTGCAGTATCAACTTAAGCATTTTATAATTAAATATTAAGCACATACCTTTCTTACCTTCAAAGAATGCTATGATTAGGGAAAGCAAAATGCAACTGTCACTGTCCTGGCAGGAAACATAATTTCCTTAGCTGGTTTAAATACAGAGTTGATGAAGAGGCCACTTATATAATAGAATTGTGCCACAGTCAAAAGACAAGCAAGGTACACTGGGGTGCTCAGAGACTAAAAGCAGAGGAAAGCAGTTAGCACCCTGGGGGCAGGGGGTTGAAACAGTGTTACTACAGCCCTGCAAAAGAGATCTGCAGCTATGAAGAAGTGGCTGCCCATGAGCCATAGTCATGGAGGGACCCAGCCACTGTCAGAAATGTGGTGCCAAAGTAGGAGGTGTCTAGGATAGGAGGGTTGGGGGTTAGGGGGTGAGGGGTGGAGAGGTGGGGGCAGGTAAGAAATATCCTAATCACTTCCTCCCATCTTTCCATCCTGCAGGTTACTGAACCCCTTCTTCCCCTTCTCAGACAAACCCAAACAGAGGCTAGGCAGCAGGATGCTCAGGTAGGCTAGCACAGAGCAGGACAGAGAAGAAGGGCAATGAAAGAAGGGAGCAGAATAACTAACAAACAAGGGAAGTGTGCTATTACAAAGCATAATCCTCATTAAAGGTAACTCTCTAGGTATTGCTTGTAAAGTGTTAATAACTTTAGACATAGCTTCAAAGATAGGGGAGCACATAGAAATGGCACAGAATCCCAAGTTTAGTCAGGAAAGCAGACAGAATTGGTTAAATGTAACCATGGTTATGAACGACAGGTCGAGGAGTTCAAGTGAACAGGTGGGAATTGGTGTATCCCAGCTCATGCCAACACCTGCCCAGTTTTAAGAGGTCTTGTCTATCAACTAGGTGGCAAGCTGGTTTCTAACAGAATTAGTCTAAATTTCCTTTACTGCAACCTCATTCGTTTCACAAGCTTATCATTCACTCTCCATGAATATGAACTGGACACAGACTTCCTTGAGGCCCATGATGATCAGGACCTTTACACAATGAGAAAAATTGTGGATCCGTAGGTGCCCAGTCACATTTGATTCTATGTTAAACCTCCTTCAGATGCAGAAGATTCTTCTATAAGAGCAATTCATTTTATTATCATATTTTATGTTTACTGTTTATTATTTTCAAATATTTCAGCCACAAAATGGTTTTGAAAACATATCTCTATATTTATGTGTAAACCATACCCTAGGGTCATTTTGACAGCCAGTGGGTATCAGTGAATTTAGTCAAACACCATTGAAAGGCATCAAACATTTGTCTGGTGTGTTTAAAATAGGAGCAGCAGCTGGTGTGAAAAAATAAAGACCATTTTCCAGGTTTATCTTAAAGAAGAGTCACTCCGCTTTCCTCTTAAGTATGTTCTGAAGGCTAATAATGTACCTGGAAGAGCTGGAGGTATAGTCAGAATGCACAACACATCTGCAAAAACCAGCACAACACTTGCTAAGTTCCATTGCTAGATGATGATGGTGTTGATGATGATGATGATGGTGATGACAATGATGCTGGGGTAAAAAGAGAATCTGGTACTTATAAAAATTGACCCCAAAAGTTAGGTCAAGTTAAGATGCCTAGCAATGTGAAGGCCATGTCTGTGGTCAGCACATCATCCTCTCTAAGCCCTTTTCAAGAGAAAACTGTCTCTCAGGTGTCAAGAAGGATTTGTGAGCATTAATCTGATTTTTCTTTAAGGAACAGGGATCCCAGCACTTTTGCGAAGGAAATCTTTAGTACTTTACCAGTAGGCTCAATTTTCTGCCAGAGGCATGAAATGGCTGTTTGACATCAACACCACCTGCGATGCTGGTCTCTTTTTGTATTGATTTATCTGCCAATCTTGACTAAGGAGGCTTAGATTACAAATTGGTAGTGCAACAGAAGAAGGCCATTTTGCCTAGTGACAACTTACATTTGTGATTGACAGCCACCTTGTATCCATACTGCCTAGGATCTATAAAATCTCTTGAATTCGTTTCCAAGAAATAGAAACTTTTCCTTCTCTGCACAGTCTTCATTTAGAAACTAGAGAACACATCACTGTTATATTGCCAACTTTCTTATTTACTGTGACATTCACAAGCTGTCACACTCTGTCACCCACTCCATCAGGAAGTGTTTTTCCTAGATGCCAGACATGGTGCTAGGGCCTCTGGTGAATAGCAGAGAATGTCTAGCCTCAAAGAAAGAAGTTGTTAAAGGGGAAACAAGATACACACACACACACACACACACACACACACACACCAAGGCAGGTAATACTAGTGCTCCATCCACATTCCCTTGTCCCTCCCTGGATATCACTTGCATCTTCAGTGAACAGTCATGGACAAGCCTATGACTTCCTGTTTCATGTACTTTGTCTCTCTGATTGAGAGCTTCTCTGGAGAGTGAGAAGGTGCTCAGCCTGAACAAGTGAGAAGTAATGGACAGCTAATGCCTCTAGGGACAATCTTTACCCAAAGAGTGGTGAGAATCAGTGGACAAATACCTCAGTTTCTTTGACTCTCAGTGGCACATTATGAAGAGTGATCCCCATAGTTTTTCAGAAGGTCCCTGTATTGGTTTCCTACTGCTACTGTAACAGGTGACCACAAACCTAGTGAGTTAAAACAGCACACATTTATTATCTTACAGCTCTAGAGGTCAAAAGTCCAAAATAAATTTCACTGAGCTACAATCAGTGGGTGACAGGATTGCCTTGCTTCTGGAGGCTCTAGGACGATTCCATTTTCTCCCTTACTCCGGCTTCCAGGGGCTGCCCACATTGCTCGGTTCCTGGTCCTTTCTTCACATCACTGTAACATCTGATTCCACCGTCACAGCCCCTTCCTTCTCTCTGCTCATGTTTTCAAGTTGCCTCCTCTCACTCTGACTTTTCTGCCTTTTTCTTCTTATAAGGAATCCTTGTGATTATATTGGCCTGAGCTAGATACCCCAGGATATCTTTCCATCTCAGTATCCTTAACATAAGCAACATCCTCAAAGTCCTTTTGCCATAATATGAGGTAAGATATTTGAAGTTCCTGAGGATTAGTATGAGGACCTCTTTGTGGGTCCATAATTCAGCCTTCCACAGTCCCCAATAAAAATGCACTCCAATTCCTCACAGCAGTAAGCGTTAGTGAATGTGTCCTTTACTGGCTTTCTTACACTCTTGTCTCACTTTCCTGTCCCCAACCAGTGTTTGTGGGATTACTTCTCAACGTTTTTATCCAAATCCTTATCTCAAGTTAAAGACTCACTCATGCCTATCAAGTTATTTTATACGAGGTGTCCATAAGCAGAATCTAATAAATAAACAAAAGGAACCAAAGTGCCACAGACATTCAGACAGGACACAATAAGTCCAAAAAGAATTCCAAAAGTGCCAGAGAGAAGTAAAGATTTAAGCTAGACTTCAAAGAATGTGCATATTGTTCATAGTCTGATGAGTAATTAAAACATATGCATCACAGTCAGTTTCTGTCCAACCAAGACAAATACTGTCACCTTGAAATCAAGCACTTATGAAACTATTTCAAGTTTCTGAGGTGTATGATCCAGAATTGTTTAATACCAGAAGATATAGATTTTATCTACAGGACTCCAAAACTGAAGAAATACTTTGCAGGGGGATCGTGCTGATTTTCCTTCTCTGCTACTAAAGTAGTATGCAGCAATCCAATCAAATTAATGCATATCAGGGATCAAACACAGCCCAACACAACCCTGCTAGCTTAGGGAGATAATAAAACAAAGATGTGACAACCATGCTATGCTCAAGTCCCCTTATAGACTTACCGGATAAGCAAAAACAACAGCTTTCAAACTGGAAAAAAAAATTGTTTTTTGTTTTATTTTTTTTAAAAAACAGACCAATCACCAACATTTTGATGTCACAGAGGATGATACGACATGGAAAAGAAAGATGACTATTGATAATTCTGAGTACCACAGTGATTCGGAAGGTTCAGATTTTGTGGGGAAGGCTGAGGGATACTTTAATTCATTTGTTTCACTTTTATTTTCCTTTTGTGTGTGCAAAAAAGTGATATATCATAAAAGTCAGTGTCTAAAATAAATCCAAAAGTACTATCTTGATAAATAAAATACAAATTGTAAGGGCTAATAAAACATACCACAGTTGAATATTTCTAAAATTACAGTGGAATCTTATCATTGATAGAATTTTTGATTGAATATAATATAGCATTGTGAAGTACAAAATCAGTCAAAAATCTAGGTATATCATCCCTTTATTGCAATCTATAATACTCATAGATGTAGTTGGCCCCAAACATTTCGTTTGACTATCAAGACATAAATTTAACAGGGGAATACAAGTGGATGGCTCCCTTTCCTTCTTTTTTCATTTTTTGTCCTCCCATGAACCCTCTTCTGCAACTTATTTTCCATGTAGATGGCAGTAAAGACCATTTTCTTACCTCTTATTTGACTTTACAGGGCATGGAGAGCCTCAAAAGCTAGAAGTAGAAAGTCAGGATTGAACATTTTCTGCCATAAGAGTCCTCAGCAGGTTCAACAGCTGACCTCCAGCAGCCACCCTGAGCTAATCTCTGAGGTTACACAGCAATCTGATTAAGGATTCCTCCCTGAACTCTTTACAAGTCACAGCACATGCTGGCAGGGGCTTCCCCTTGACATTCGGGTAGCAGGTAGCCGGGGCCTCTCCCACCAGTGTGATGTATGACTGCTGGGTGCGGCTAATGCAGAGTGGAGAGCTTTGCTGAGGGGTCATATTTATAGAAGGTATTGCTGAGAAATGCAGGTTGTTGGTTTTCTTTTCCCCTTTATAGGCTGTATTAAATTCTCTCCCATCAGAATGCAGATTTCCTGAACATGATCATTCAGTTCTCTTGGAAAAGAATTTGTCCCCACACTTTATTCCTCCCCAAAAGAAAGCTTGCTATATCTTTAATGCCAGAAAAAGAAAATTCACCTGCATGGCTTTCAAAAGTTCTTGGAGATCCATCTCCAATTAAAAGTGAGAGTGGTGACTGTGTACCTGAGAGTGAGGAGTGCATGAGAAAAGACCCTGCCTCCTGGTACAACAGTGACTGCCATGGGGAGTGGGTGGATATATGCCTAACGCTGGCAGGGCCTCCATGCAGGGTTGTGCTGAGCCACAATGCGGTTAGAACTGAAATCCAGTCTGAGTCAACTGCCAACACCTGTGTTCAGGTTCAAGGGTGACAACCTCTCCACCCTCCCCCACAAGAAGGGACTATTTTTTCTTTTATAAAAGTACCTAACTTGCCAAGCCCTACACCTACAGGATTGCCTCTGTTCAGAAAGGGTCACCTTTTCTTACTTGTACCAAATCACGATGTAGGCTGGCAGTTGCCCTAGAACTAGGGGAGGTTTTGTTTGTATTTAATCTGCACCACCATGAGAAGTAGCCAGTTACTGCCTTTGAGAGTATGTTAGGCAAACTCAAGGAGGACAAAGAAAAGAGCTGAGAATCAGTGAATTAGACATTAGGGGAAGACCTCCATTGTACAGGAAGTTTTCCACTCTAGTCCCTCTTGCCCACAGTACCCCAACTTGAACATCAAGGGTGTGCTGGAAAGGTAGCTGGTACACTATCAAGCCTGACTTATTAAGTAAAATTTTCATCCCAAGGAATAATATTGGTTGTCAGAAAAGTTATGACATATTTTTTCTATGTTTTTCATTGCAAAAATGCATCATGACTTTTCCGACAACCCAGTAAAACAAACCAACACAAAATAAACAAATAAACAACAAAAATAAACCTAGAATGAATACATAGAAATACAATTCAAAAAGCTAAAGCATAAAATCAACCATGGAGTTGCTAGTTATAAAAATTTATAAAAGTTAATATTAATATTAATATATATTGAGCTCTTCCTATGTGCTATTCACATGTTAAGAGCTTTTAATTGGCTTGTTTCATTTAAGTTTCCCCAGTGACACTCTTTCAGATTAAATAGGTTTAATTTTTGTACTCATTTCACAGAGAAGCAAACTGAAGTTCACAGTGGCATAATCTCCCCTGAATTTACAAAGCTAATAAGTGCTTGAGACAGGAATCAGATCTAGGTGGTCTGAACTCCAAAGTCACACTCTGTAACATGCAGATACACTTCCATTGTAGAATACAAAATAAAATATCATAAGATAATTTTGTTTCCTTTAACTGGTAGAAAAAAATGACAACCTTTGGGGAGTATGCTAGTTAAAAAAACAAAAAAAAAACCAAGCAAATATAATCAAACTCAAGTGGGTATTACTTGCAAAGTTAAAGCACCCTGTAAGTAGAGAAAGAAAGTAAGTTAGGGAATTTTTGAAAGCTGAATGTGTTCATATCAGCAGAGTTTGATAGCTGAGAAAATTGACAAAGTTACTGTAGCACAACCAATAGCTATTATTTTTGAAAATGCATGCAAGGGCAGAATTCGCTCAAGCTTAGGAAACAGTATATGTAATGCTCAACTCAGAAAATAGGACCAAGGATGGCTGTGGTCACTACAAGCAACTGAAATACAATTTTAGAATACTTTTCTGTTGTCTTCAGGCAAAAGTCACTCCCTGAGAGAAAAAGGGTGAATCAGACTTCCGCTCAGTCTAATTTTAGTATTCCTTGGCTCCTGGTGAATAGATTATAAAACTGATGGAGGGAATTGATGGCAGGTGTGTGCCTCTTATAATTCCAGGCCTTTCATTGTGCAAATAGTTCTCGAATGTCTACTCTGTGCCCTCATACTCTACCTAGGAAGACTTTTCCATTCTATAACTATCTACTGAATAGTAACTCTGGGTCAAACACAATGTTACAGACTGTCATATATTGTTTCTCATCATCCCAAATACACTTTCAGGCCAGGCCTTATCACTCTAGCTATTTATATGGATAAGATGAAGTCGGAGACATTAAATACTGAGCATAAGGCTACACAGCTGGTAATTGATCAAACTGGGTCAATCTAGGCAGACTGCACTCAGAAGTCCACATTCTCCCAATTCTTTTCTATTGTGAGTAGGACAATAACGTAGAAGTACGAGAAGATGTTTCAAAAGTTTGGGGGCAAGAAAAGTCCTTACCAGATTGAGGATGAAAGGCAGAGAATGTAGGATCAAGGAAATTTCCTGGAAGAAATTAATGGTAAACTTCAGAGAATAATAGAATTTAAACAAGAAATAGGGACAATGGTTCTACAGAAGTGATGTGAGCAAAGGCGCAGAGGACTCAAAAGCCTACGGCATAAACCTCACTGTAGAAAATCTAGTTGTGGGAAAGAAGATTTAAACATAAGGTAAAAAGGAAATTGTAAAAAGAAGGTACTGAAATAATTGAAAATAAAATGAACTTGGATGCTAGCAAGAGGGGGAAATATATATGGAGAAAAAAAGCCTTGAAAATAATTGGGAATTAATTATATGTGGGAACAAGGTGAAATAAATGGCTATAAGTAACGGGAATTAAGCCTTGGATAATGGTGTTGCCATTAATTGGGGAAAAAAAGGTAGATAAAAGGAAAGCAAGATGACAGATTTAATCTTAGAAAAAATAAATTTGAGGCCAGTGGAATAACCAGAAGAAGATGTCGAAAGTGAACTCATTCTCAAAGTTAGAACAAGGTATGGTCAGTTCATTAAGCCTGCAATTAAGTAAGACTGTTACGGGAAAGAGTAAAGAGAGATAAAGATAGAAGTAGAGGAAGAAGAGTAGCTTGTAAAGAGGTGGGCAGAAAGGTGAAAAGAAAACCAAGAATACATAATATAAGAAAAGCCAAGGGAAAACCCGTTTCAAGAAGGAAGGGATGGTCAAAGTACCAAAAGCTGCAAAAATCAAGAAGAATAAGGATCAAGAATATATGACTTAGGTCAATTACTTGGAAGTTACTGGTATATATTTGAGAGAATAGTTTCAGTAATGGACCGGAGAGGAGAAAGAAGTCAGAATGAAAGTGGTTTTGGTGTCATTGATGGGGAGATGGTAACAGCAGGAAATATAGTCTCCTCACTTGAAGAGTTTGGTAGAAAAGGCAAATGGCAAGCTTATTCATGATATTAAAGTCAAGTGAAGTTTTTGGTTGCTTGTTTTTTTGTGGGTTTTTTTTTAATCGGAAGACTGTTATTTATTTGATGTAAAGAAAAAGATTTAGTTTGAAAAGGGAAGACTGAAAAGGATCTGAAGGAAGGAGATAACCTGATGGATCAACAATGTGGAAAAAGCAGATCAAAATTGATGACAAACACAGAGGAGTTGGCTTAAGGAAGAGTTGGGGATCATTCTTTTAGACAAGAAAGATGGAGAAGGGAATGGATGAAGATACAGAAGAAAATTAAGCAAAGGAGAGGAAGAAGTCATAATATAGCCTCATTTATCTCATTTCAGAAAGAAACAAAGTAATCAAAAGAGCAGACCTGGCAGAAGGTAAGGTCAGGAGTGGAGGTCAGTAGACGAGAAAGTGAAAATCTACTGGTATAGGAGGAGTCAAACAAATATGAAACATAAACTTTTTCAAGTTCTATGTAAATTAACCACCTTAGCTTCAGAGTTATCATATGAAAAAACAGAAATAACACTACCTACCAGATTGAGGTTTAATAGATGTAATCAAACAAAACACTTAGCACAATGGTTGGCATCATAAGTACTCTTTCCCACCTATTACTTTCTTTTCTTTTCTTTTTTAGGGGAGGGGAATAGCATTGGAGAATCGGGGAAGGGTAACAGACAGGTAGACAAATTGCTGTTTTGTTCTTCAGTCTAGTTGTGGAGGACGTCACTTCACTGGCCCATGTTGGTATGATCATTGTGCTCTTCCTTGGTGAGGCAATCAGTCGCCGGTCATTGGTTGGCCACTCACGGTGGCTCATGGCAACTCTCGCCTGCTGCCGGCTGCTCACGCTGGCTGACAGCCACTTACATAGTTCACAGCAGCCCACTGCAGCCTACGCCATCGCCAGTGACTCACAGCAGCCCAGCTCCAGGTTGAGCTGTTGTTCAGCATCTTAGCTGTAGAGGGCGCAGAGTCACTGGCCCTTAATGTGGGATCCGAACTGCCGCCTGCTGCTCAGAACTGGCGCTCCTAAGTGAGCTCTTAACCAGCTGAGCCACTCAGCCGGCCCACCTATTACTTTCTTGAGTGGAGCAGGGAATATTGGAACTGGATGCAATGAAGGATGACGTAACTGATTAGAGAAGTAGTAGAACTGTAGCAGTACTGATAAGTGGTCAATCTTGACAATCTTGGGGAAGGATTGGAAAAAAGTGAGTAGCAATTTTCCCCCAAGGTGGAGGAGCAAGGGACCAACAAAGAAAGAAGAAAAAGGAGCAAAAAAAAAAATGAAAAGGAGAAAGGTACACATGCAAGACCTTTATTGACATGACCAATCATGGGGACCAAGATGACTGAAGGAGTTGAATAAAAACCTGATAGACCCAGAGGCTAGGGATAACTTGGGTTACCAGGAAGCATGCCAAGGAACGGAGCATCACCACATGCCAAGGACTGAGAGGAAACAAAGAGAACAAACAGTAGAAGTGAGAGAGCACAAGAGATCGACCATTATGAGATAATAGTCAGAGAGGAGGAGTTTAGTGCACAAAAGTACAGCAACACAGAAGCTCTAGGTGATGATAAGGTCCAGAATGGCAGCTGAAATAGGGGTAGAGGAAGACCAGAACTCTTACATCAGGATGTGGCATCCCCAGAAATGATGGCAGAAATGACAGTAGAAGAGAAGAGGGCCAGGATTCTGATTCTGAATGACACATTGAGGATACTGGGAGAGAGCTCTGGACTACCACAGATGGGAGCTGGAAGGGTAGGAAGGGAGAGAGACATGAGTGGTGTGGACATGGGCAGAGATGGGGCTGTGGTGATACTGCAGGACGTGGAAGTGCCTGGGAAGTGAGGAATGCCCAAAGTCATCCTCCACACTCCACAAGTTGCAAAGAGATGAGGCATAAAGGATTCATTACCACATGCATGCACACTCCTAAAAGACCATACTTTGGTCAGTCCCTTCACAATAAAATAGAAAGGAAAGGCGATTTGGAACAAGAGCTAACCAGTTAACCTCTCTGAACCCCTAGTTTCCTCATCTGTAAAATGCAGAGGCAGTAAATATTAACTGAGGTAATGTATGTACCAGTCTCTGTCTCTCCAGGAGCAGACCTTGAGACAAGGATTTGAGTACAAAAAATTTATTTGGAGAACAATCCCAGAAACACTGTTAGGGATGTGGGAAGTGAGAGACAGAGAGAAGGAAAGTGATAAAGGGTGGTTATCAAGCCAGTTACCACTGTGGGCAGTTGGGGAGCTTTGGGAAATGATATAGAACATAGACTTCAGAGTTATCTTGTCTTAGAAGCAAAGAAGTGGGGCACATGCCCACCAAGCCCTATCACTACTGGATAGCAGGTGGCTGGTATGTGTGGGGAGGTGTTGATTCCTTAGCATTCTGGCCTGCCCAGATCTTTAGCAGAGCAGGTTCCAGAAGTCAGAGGGTGCCCACAGAGAGATGCCGTTTCTGATGGGTGGATGTCAGGCTGGCGGAATAGACATGGTGAGTGTGGAGGGGTGGGTCATGGGCAGGGTCACGTCAGCATTTGCTGCAGTGCTTAAATTTGTTCTTGGCATCCAGTACATGTTCAATAAATAGCTGAAAAGTATTATCACATCTGTAAAGACTTGCTGGGCCTCTAAGAAATGTTCTTTCTCAGATGTAAAAAATTTAATTTCAATTTTAGAGTCTTCAAGAGCTTGTCTGTCTAGTCTGAGCTTGTCTAGTTTAGCCATGAAATATCATCAGGACAATTTAGGATGGCTGCTTACACAGTATCAAATGTCAGACAATGAGCTTATATAAATACGAATTTTTGTTTATAATATAATCTCTTTTTTTCTTCTTACTATTTCTCCAAGCCCATGTTTTTAAGGTTTTCACAGTAAGCCTGTCAGAGAAAAAATTATCTTGGAATTCTTATGACCTAGAAGTAACATAGAGGGGAACAGATGGAAAAGAATATGAGCATATTAGTATGTCCATGGGTCAAATTACATTTTTTGGAGTTTAACAATTTTGAATATTTTGATAGAATCCAATCCAGTTCATAAATATGCTAAAGTTAACCTGTTGTAAGATCCTAGGTGAACCACACCATCCTATCTTCTTTTACCAACTTTTGCCCCATACCAATGGCCATGTCCAAGTAAAATTGCCAACACAGTACTTGGATGAATGAGTGAATTAATTAATTGACTTGAATGAATGCATATAACCCCAAGGTTAAAATAATTTGGGAGGTTGCCTGATCAGTGTATCATAATAATGCCAGGCAATGAACTTACATAGATGAAAGCATTCATGATGACTGACTGTATGAATGAATGAATGAATGAGAGAATAAACACATAAAGGCAAAGGCCTGTGCTGAATGTCCAGACCTTCTCTCTTTCTGACAAATCAAATAAAAAGTAACAAAAGTAAAATTTGTATCAAATTTAACGTAACACCTCTCCACCACACTTACCTAATAGTCACTCTATTAAAAAATCAGTAAAGAAGGTTAGTTAGTTCAAGGTTAGGTAGGTAACTTTACCTACCACATAATTCTGTGTTATTTCCTTTAGAGAACATGGAACTTAATTTAATCATGTCACTAGTTGTTTACTTCTATCTCTCCTCATTAGAATGAAGGCTCTACGAGAGCTGGAGCAATGTGTTTCTTACTCATCACTGTGCCCATGGTACCTAGGACAGCATCTGACATACAGTACGGGCTCAGTAAATATTTCTGGTTGAAATGAACAAAAGAGTGACCATCGAAGAAACCTTCATAGGGTACAAAAGAACAGAAACCACCAAAGGTAAGGTGGAAGTATGGAAGTATGTGTGGGTGCAATTGAATGTGGAGAGTTGGCCTCATGTGAGGTCTTTAGATGTTGAAGAAATGACCATCTACACTTGTTGAGAACCAGCCCAGTGTCCACCCATTTTTCTCAACCTGCACGTGTGTCCTGGTTTTTCATGGCTCACCAGCCAAAAGAAGAGTTTGAGGCATTACCCTGCCTGTTGGTGTTCTATGGACATTTCTAAGCACAACCTCCCCTCAAGGAACCTAGAGTAATGTGCACCCATCTCTTCTTATAGTTATCAGAGAAAATTCTGCTGTTTTGGGGGGATATTCATCTCAAGATTGCCAAGCACTTGTCTGACAGCTTGGCCAGAATCTCAGTGAAGCTAGGGAACATGAAAGATCTTAACAAAGTTAGAAATATGGCTAAAACACCACTTCTATCTACTCTGCCTGGCTACACTTCAGACTACGTATGTCTAATATATTCATTTTCATGTTAAAAGTCAAAAAGGATTCTCAAGATGTGATAGATCATGGCAGTAAAAAATAATTTTTAAACACACATCATAGCATTTACACTTTAAATATCTAATAAAAGAAAGTCACATTCTTCTCATTAAAGGGGTTTTCATTCTAAGATGTTTCAAAAATACTGATATACAAATATGGCAAATCTCATTCATCTCAGTTATCTGTACTTATGATTCTCGCTACCTAGAGTACAAAAAAGTGATGTACCTCCAGAAAAATGGAGAGATTATGAAGAAAAGAAAATATACAAACTAGCTTTCAATGGGGACTATGCTAAGGGTAGAAAGGGAGTCAAAATACCAAATCTGGTCTCTCTCCAAAGGTACATGAGTGGCTATTAGGAATGCCAGTCCTAACCAGTGTTTACGGGCCACTTACCTTGAGCCATTCACAGTTCTAGGCATTCAAGATACAATGATGACTAAGACATGTACCCTGCCCTCAAGCAGTTCAAGTTAAAAATATCCTTTACAAGAAGAACAATAATGACGATAGAAAGAAAGCTAGCCTGGAGGCAGAACAATCAATTTTTAGGGATGTCAAAGGTGATGCTATCTGAAGATGGATTTTTGAAAAATAATTAGTGGCTGAACAGGTACATAATGGATAGAGAAAGAGACAGCATTTTCAGAAAAGTAGGGAAATTGTGCAGAGTTTAGGATTGGGAGAAAAATCACTCTAAAACAATAAAAATCATTGTGGTTATTTTAATTTTTTCCAACATGCTCGGCATGGAATAAAGCTAAGGCAGAGGAATTTTAGAAGGAACGGGGAGATTCCAGGAATTATTAACATACAAGTTAAACATCCTTCGAATTTTTTTTTTCTCTAAAGATATTTCAAAAATCAGTAAAGAAGGTTGCATAGTTCATGTTTGATATGTGTCTTATCAAATGATTTGTTTAAAATAAGAATATTAGGCCAACAGAGCAAAGTTGTATATTACTTACTTTTCAACATATACCCGCCCACTGACATGTGTGAATAAATGGTCTCAGAAAACGATTTGTCTTTCAAGGGAAGCACAGCCAGTCAGAACACAGGCATGAAAAGTGATGTGAGGTGGCTGCACCATCAGCGAGCATCAGTCGGTGGGTAGCAAAGGTCTCTCATCGAATGACTAAAATAAAAGGAGGGACTAGGCCATTTCAATATTCAATTTATCTTGAGAGAATAACAGAATATTTCCTCACTTGGAAGGTACAAGAACGAGGTGCTTTATAGCAGGGTCATTTGGGATGAAATATCCAATAAACTTAAATTGTTCTTAAATGTAATTTTTAATACAGACTTTATTTTTTTAGAGCAGTTTTAAATGAATAGTTTTAAGTTAAATTCTTACCTTAAGCCTTTGTTATATCTAGAAATTAGTGACTATCTCTACTATCCCTTCCTGGAGTAAGCTGAAATAAATGGTCCACCCAGGCTAAGTCAGGAATGGCAAATGTTTGGCTTTTCCACACCTTGTCTCCCTGTCTTCTCTAGCAGATATTACTAATTGATAATAGTACTCTTTTGCTTAGAAACAATACTTGGATTTAGACAGTCCTATCACCATGGCCCTTCAGGCAGCCACTCCTTTCTATTAACACTGAAACATGACATGTAGCATTTTGTCCATCCCTGGTTGTGCCAAAGCTTCCTGAACCATTAGCCATGAATTTCTAGGGGACTTTGGGGTTATTTCAAGAGTTTTGTGAATCTGTATGTACATCAGAACTTGCCTTTAGCATGAATAGCATGCTTCATATATGTATATGTTATTACTTTATAAATGTATCCATTAATTGCAATTAATAAAATACTTTGTAAAATATTGCAGAATTCATAGGTGCCCTCTTAATACTATGAAGTAGAAACATGTGAACTTTATTTACACATTATAAAACAATGCTTTTATTGGATATGTTTGGGAACAACTGGTTCTTGGTTGTACTGAGCATGTGAAAGCTGCCAAAAGTGTCAGTTATAGCACTTTCAAGGTGGACAACGGTCTCTTTTGTACAAACACAAAATTTTGACATAAATATATTACAAAAGACAGCTCTGTTCAGTCATTAATATTGTTCTGCCTTTTACCAAACTTTGAACAAAAGTCAAGCGGTTTTCAAACCAACAAATAAACCAAGGCATTAATGAAATCAAAATACCTTGCATATTTAAAATGGTAAGCAAGAGGTCAAAATATGCCTTGAAAAGTAAACATGCTATACAAAATAAGGGATTCTCATCACTTCTGACTATAGATAATTTGCAATTGCCATACAGTAAAAGCTTCATTTTTGAGTATGTTCCTTAGGTGCAATTAATTTTTGGTGGTCTCTACTTTTCAAAAAAGAATAAACACAATGAGAACTTTCATTATTATTAGACATCCCAAAGGCATTCATAAAATATCTGTGAATGTGTGCACTGCCCATTCGAAAGTCATACCTTCACATTTCACAAGCATTCTCTCCAATAATTTTCCAAGAGTAAATTTTCACTTCACCTAGATGGTTTCTAAGGGGAAACCAACTCTTTGGAATACTCCCAAAATTGGAAAGAAAGGTGCTCCATCTGGAAACTAGATTTCCTGTAGCTCTTACAGACATATTTTCACCTAGCAGGATTCCATCATAACTTGGGTGGTGTCTGTGGCTTTGATTTGTTCATACATTAAAAGAAAAGAAAAATGCCACCAGTTGTGAGTATTTTCAACAAAATATATAATAAATAAGGGTAACCTAGTTCTAGTACGAAAAAGAAAATCTTACTATCTTATTTTAACACAGTATGTTTACCCAAAGAGGTCTACAGCTTGGTTGTTTTTCATAGAAAAGGCTTCATTTATACTTCTAATGCATAATAAACAAAATATATAGCAATTTAGGGGGGAAAAATCTTAGTTTCCATTTTAAGCCACAGAATTTCAGAATGGCTTAATGTGCAGCAACAATAACTGGAATAGTTTATTTTATCGTGGAGGAGTGTCCCCTGCAGAGTGGATACCCAGACCTTGAGGAACAGGCATTTCTCAGCTGGTATTGGAGGCTCAGGAGTTTGGAGAAGGTCCACAAGTAGCTGGGACCCAGACTTCTGAGGAAGGCATTGAAGGCTGCCAGAATATGCCACCCCAAAATATGTCACTTTGCCATAAGGATTATTTTGAGCTAAAGTAACTTTAAAAATCAGCACACACAAAAAAGGAATTCTAATCTCCCCTTTTCTTCCTGAAAACAAAATTAAAACTCCCTTGTGAAAGATGCCCTCCCTGTATCAGAAGAAAAGAAACATTCTCTGGCAGGGAGTCAAAGCTGAGAGAATTCTGTACAAACAGACCTTGTTAAAGTAATTCTTATCTTTGTTTAGCCTCCTCATATATTTTAGTTACTTTTCCACAATTGCCTCTCTTTGTTCAACCTAATATAAACGTGTGTAGGTTTTGCCACTTCTATGAGTCTTCATTTCCTTATGAGGGTTTCTGTGTCACATAAAACTTACATAAATTCATATGCTTTTCTCCTGTTAATCTGTCTTATGTTAGTTTAATTCTTAGGCCCAGCTTAAAAGCTCTAAGAGGGTAGAAGCAAAATTGTGCCTCCCCTACAAGGTGTCGCCTGCTGGTGTTGCTATTTCTCAGGAGAAGCCAGGAGCCTGGTGCCAGGGTGCCAGACAGGTCGGAGAGTAGACTGGAAGCTGTAAACAGCTGCCACTGTTAGGGTGAAGGGCATTATGGTTGTTGTCAATAGGAACAAGAAAGAAACAGGAAGGAATGCAAATACTGAAAAAAGACGTGCCACCCTGCACCCCTTCCTCCTGCCGTATTACTTTCCTCGCAAATGCCTGCTGAAGTGTTATGCCCTCCAAACTGAGACAATGGAAGCATCCACCCAAAACAGCCAGTCCATTGGAGAAGCAAAATTGAAAACAGCCCATCTAGGAAGATGTGGTTCTGTATTCTCTAATACCAACCTAGCTGGGCAATTTTGCCAACTGTATTTTTCATTTGGGACAAGAGATTATTTTTTATGAAGGCATTTACAGCACAGCACTCTTGCAGCTTAGAAGTATGAATTTCATTTCCAAAATAGCCCACTTCCTAGGATCCTCTGTGCAGCACAATGATGCCAACTATGCCACACTGCCCCCTGCCTGCCTGACAGTAAATATTAGGTACTATCATAAGGCTCCAACTTTTGTTAAGACCTGGTAATGTCCAAAGTGTGAAAAGGTGGGAAAAAAAGTACACCTTATATTCAATGAGGTGAAGTAGAGCTTTATAAAAATATAAGCCTCCTTAATGGTAGGATCCGTGCTTTTATCTTTTTCATATATTTTGTTTCTTTTTTATCTCAGTAACGTGCTATGTAGATTTACAACCAGTTTGTTGAAATGAATTTAGTAAGGCATTTTTTGAGTGAAGGAGAGTGAAATGCAAAGTGAATCATCCAGGAAGATGTAATGTAAGCTACCTTCTAATATTTGCATGGCTTTCAACATCATTATCTCTTTCTGATATTGAGGTAAACAGCAGACATTGTCAACCCTATTTTAAATATAGTTAAGGCAACTGGGGCTCAGAGACATTAAAATGATGTTCCCAAGAACATGTAACCAGTAAATTGGAGCGTCAGTCCTGGAAAGTGGTGAATGCGTGCTGAGAACGTGGTTGTAGCAGAACCAAACACTCCAGCATGGCCAAAACAGAATTAATCCAAGTCAAGAAATAGAGAATAGAGCGCGCTCCCGCTCCCCTCCCCCCATTTCTTGTGCGCAAGTGCAAGCCTGACGCCTAAAATGGTTAAGACTGATAACAGGTGTATTGTTTTCTTTGGCTTCTTGGATTTACAGAAATAAAGAACAAATAAATACCCAGAAAGGAAATGTTTGTTTTCTGTTAATGGGCTTGAATGAGATTCATGCCCAATTTATAAAACAGTTTTGAAAAAGAGAAAATGCATGCAAAGGAAGGAAAGGATCCTAAAATTCTTCCTCACAGAACTTGTGCTTTTTTATCATGGTTGCAAGTCAAATGATTCTAAAATCAATAAAGAAAATAGTTACTAATCTTCTGTTTACTCCCCTATACAATCAATGAGTATAATTTTGTATGTATTTTTCATAACCTTTTCTGTGATTTTGTGTTTCTTAGCATATTAATTTAAAAATATATCCTAGACATCTTCCATATCACTATGTATAGATATAACTCATTATTTTATCTCTTTCATAAAACCCATATTATGTATGGACTATAATTTATGCAATCATTTTGCTACCCATAGAAATTCGGATTGCTTCTAGATTTTTACTACTAAAAGTTACAACAGAAATACTTATATACATATTCTTAAGTATTGATATTTCTGTTTCCAAAAAAGATTCCCCAAAGTTGGCTTACTAATTAACAGGGATATGAACATTTTAAATCTTAGAAGCTACTGTTAAATTATTTTTCCAAAATAGGTGATCAAATTCACATTCCCACCTGCATTTTATGAAATGCTAGTTGCTCTATACATTTTCCAGCATTGATTGTTATCAATTTTTATTTTTGCCAGTCAAATGAATGACATAATTAAATTACATTTACTTTTGATTTTTGTTTTCCTGATTTGTGAAGGTCCTTTCATATGTTTACTGGTTATTTGTATTTTCTCTTCTATGACTTTTCTATTTATGTCCTTTGTGCACTTTTCTACAGAGTTGTTTACATTTTTTCTGAGAGTTCTTTATATGGTAGGATTTTAACTTCTGATTGCCAAGAATGCTTTTCTTTCTTATTTGCTGTATTTTTGTCAAATCTAATATCCATCCAAAATCCTCCTACTCTCACAATTATACAAGTATTATCCTAAAATTTATTCTAATAATTTTCTTGTTTAAAATGTAGCTTTTTAAATCATGTGTACTTTGTTTTTTCTGCTTTGGTATGAGATATACTTATTTTTCATGATTTTTACAGTTATATCAACATAATTCATTAAATAAATTTTGCCACATTTAAACACACATTATGTTCCTAAGCATACATAGGTACATTTATAAACTCCACTCAGTGAGAGGTACTTTTTGATGCATTGAGACCACTTGATAATATTAGTTAAAGAAAACCATAGAATATGAAAGGAGGCTGCTTCTGGTGAGGTGCTCTCAGCAATTGTGGTCTTGTTTTAGAAGGTACATAAAAGTCCTAGAAGTTGAAGCCTTTAATTTTGGAATTATGAAACACAGAGTATGTTTCTAATAGCAAAGCAAGTAAAACTAACCAATAATGATGACAATCACTTCCCTAATACTATAATGGCTCTTCATAATAGAAATTGAATAATTACATTCAACTTCAGACATTAGCCAAAAGTTTTTGGTTTTGTTTTTATTTTAACACTGTGGGAAGCCATTCTGACGAGTGGAAAAGTAATATAATATATACCTAAAGTTTCTTTAGATGATTGTTTTATATCATTTGGGACTTCAAACTGCAAGTTATAAATAAACCAACTCAAACTTGCTTGAACAAACAAGGATATAAATATAATTAAACGGTTCAAGAGTTGTCTCACTTCAAAATGGCTTGATCCAGCGACCCCTATGATATTACGTGAACTTAGGCTCTCTCCATCTCTGAGATCTTCTTTCATCTATGTTGGCATCATTCTTGGGTTCAAATGGTAGTATTATAGAATACTTGCTAGAAACTAACATCTACATTCTCACAGGTTCAATTTCAGCAGAAATGATAATAATGTCTCTTTCTAGTAACTTCCCCAAACTCCCCGTTCTAATGGAACCAATGATCATGTCCCCATTTCTGAATCAATCTTTGTAGCCAGGAGAGCAGACTCGATCTATTTACCAGACCTCTGTTATATGCCTAGTGTTGGAACAGACAGTATGTCCAGTCATAGGTTACAAACTGCATCTTGGTGTCTAGAGATGGAAACCCATGAGAACTATCTGGACTAAGGGTGGAGGTGTGGCCTCAAAGAGAAAAAAATGGTGAACAGCTATGTCTTATTTGAACAAATATTAAGGAGAAATGCTGAGAAACTGAAACATATTTATGTTTCATCTTTCTAATCTAAGAGTCTTACTGTCAATGGGTTTCCAGGAAAGGGAAACTATGTAGAAGAGATAAAGAAGTGATTAGGTCACCTAAATTCTGAAGACCCTAACTCACCTCATATCCTCTTCCTGTTCCCCTTACCCAGACTCTTACATAGTTTGTACAAACTTGGCAGGCAGCTATAATCCTTCAGTCACTTTAGAGAATCAAGACTGACAGTGTCTTAAATAATTATTAGATAACAACCAGGATGGAGAGCATTTAGCTTCATTGGAAAAATCAAGGAAACATCTATAAAAAGATAGTGGAGGAAGAGGCTCCCATTAACATGGCAGAGTTAAAAAGCTGCTTCAGATGTTGAATATGCAGCACAGAGCTTCTAGCTCCCTTCTTCTGCTCTAACTTTCTTCACCTTGGATAATTACATCCTTCCTTCAAATGAGCATCCATAATACCTCAACACTCTAATGGGGTGAGTAGGGGAGTGCACAGTAAACATGAGAGACTTGGGCTGATAGCAGTGATAATGTGAAGATAGTAACAAAAAATTGCAGATAAGAGGTTTTATTTTCTCTCCACAAATTTTCACCATTGTAAAAAGAAGTCAAGTTCCCCAGCTCTAAATATTAGTGATGTTTTCGAGATATTGTACCCTCAGGAAATATTTCTCCCTTGATTTCATCAGATCTACAAATTGCCTTCTGATACTATTTCATCCTCCGTCCTTCCCATCAGAGGCCCTGGCAGCTCCAGGAGCCTTGTGGAATGTCTATATTTGGCTCTCAGCTGGAACTTCCGCTTGCCCTTCAACATGATGCCCGCAATCCAACAATCCAACCTGGGGCCTCTGCCAAAGGACTTAGGACTCTGATGCTCACAGTTTGTACCACTGAGGAGCTGAAAGTGAAGGGCCATTTCAGGTGCTTCTTCTCATTGGCCCAAAGCTACTCTTCCATCCTGGCCCAGATCTGCCAAGCCCAGAAGAGTGTCTCATAAACAATGAGGTGGGGACTCAGAAAATGTCTGTGGAACTCTGAAAAAACTAAGTGAATATTATCAATGTCAATCTTGTATAGCATTTAGTGGACAGCAATTGAATAAATGGTACAATCTTTTTTTAACAGCTTATCACCTTTGTCTCTCTAGAATAATCTTAGAATGTTTATAAGCTGAGTGCTGTTTTCTGATTCAGTGCTAAATAAGTATGAAAAAATATTGGTGTTTAACAGGTATGTTTACTCAGGAGACGTCTGAATTCTAAACCGACGTTTTTGTCACTGATGATGGCTATTGTTTATATTCAGCAGCTTTGTGAAAGTGAAGTCATCTTCCCTGGAAAATGCCAACATCTTCCTGAGTTTGACCGTAAAAATGAGGATATGGTCTAATTATTACCGGGAACTTTCTAAGAATAACAAGGCAGAGTATATTTCCTTTTTATGAGTTAGTTCTTACATGATTTATCCAAATGGTGTGGTCATCCTTGATCTGCAAGGGAATGGTTTATGAAAATACGTGAATTTTTTATTATCTAAAGTGTCTTTAGAAAAGCTCAGAACAGTTTGAAGCAAAGCTCTGTGTGTCAGGATTCAGCATTTATAGCCCAAATTTCCTTTTGTTGGTGGAGATAATTGGAAAAATGTAACTTGAGATTGAGGATTTAGAAAATAGGACTAAATAATATCCATCATTTATTCTGAAAGGGCTCCCTGTGAATCAAATGTAGCATTAAGCACTTAGAGACTATTACCATATAGACTACTAAAACTATTAGACATATTTTTCCATTTAATGTGCAAAGCATCTCTGTTAGGTTATATTCTACTATCTCCATTTTTCAGAGGAGGGAAAAACCACAGCTCATAGAGATGAAATATTTTGAGCAAGAGATAGGATGTGAATCCTGGTCTAAGCAACTTAAAGCCTGCATGGTCACAGGACACCTAGGGAATGGAAACTTATTAAAGCTGCAACTACATTATATCTTCAAAATGACCAAATAACTCAGAGCATTAGCCATTAAGACAGGGGAAGGACAAAGAGAGATTTCCACAACCAAAGACAGAAGAGTTTGGTAACAAATTATTCCACCAACATTAAGACAGTCATGTCATATTCTGGCTTGTGGTCATCATGTTATTACTGGAGTCATGCTCTCAGATACAGCTACATTTCAAAGAAGTGAATGGGACTGTTGATTCTCCAAACAAGCAAATCCAGTTGTTTTCTATTTCCACCTGAAGTATTTCAGTTATTCTATGTCCATGGGGCCATATTATATGAAACAAATTTACTTGCCTATAACATTGGCAAGATTATTCCCATTTGTACAAGTAGCTATGAGAAGGAATAAGGAGACAATGGTCAACTTGCTGTGGTCCAGTTGGAAAAGAGGTTTTACAGACTTGCCATCTCTCTCATTACACAGTGTTATCTTCTCAAAAGAGAAACATCTTAGATGAACAATAGTCAAAGCCAGAAATCATCATCCAATTCTAAATTCTCTAATCACATCAAAAGCAACAGAAAAATTAATTTGAGCACTAGAATTTAAGACTATATACAGTAAGGCTAAGACAACCATAATTGTTTAATTAGTTCTTACATCCAGCCCAAGAAATGTCCAAAAGTCAGATTTTTTTTAATGAAAAATGAATTCCATTCCCCTTCCACAGCTTCAGTTTTTTCAGGTGGTAGCCTGTCTGCCCAAGATCAAACAAAATGAAGTTATGTGAGGTCAGTTTCCCACTGTAAAAACTGTGAGCTAAAAATAAAACTGTAAAGCCTATGACAGGACAAGCAAACTTGACTTCCATCAGCGCAGTGGATCTGAGCCCTGGCTACACATTAAAATCCCCCAGATATAGAACAAATTGTGATGCTCATGTCACACCCAAGACTAAATACTTGAGAATTTTTAGGGGTAGGATGTAGGCATTTGTATTTTTTAAGCTTCCCAGGTGATTCCAAAAAGCAGCCAAGGTTGAAAACCACGCTCTAGGGTAAATGGGGGAAGGAGAGACCAAAATCAGGCTTTCCCCTGGGGCTGCTTCTGGTCTCCATGAAAGTTAGCTGAACTTGTCAGTAAGAGCCTTGCCTACAGACTCAGTCCAAGTCAACTTGAGTTACCTACAAGATACAAAGACCATCTACCTGTCCTCAAGGAGTTTATACGAAGCTGCAGGATGTGATTCATAACCACGAATAACTGATTGTGACTGAATATGATGAGGGCAGTACCATTTGTGTCCCCAAACAGCAAGCCACAGTGGGGATACAAAGGAAAGACTCGTTCCTGAGGTGATGGTCAGCAGAAGAGAGGCCCAAGTGACTTCTAGAAAAAGGTGCTCCCAAGGGAAAGACCTATGTAAGCAAAAGCTAATAAGCAGAGAAGGTTTAGGATGAGCTGGAGCACGGGTAATATCAAGAGAGTTGGACCAGTTAGTTCAAAAAGTATTCTATTCTGTTTCAGATGCCCATTTCAGATTGCAGCGGTTCTGCAATCCCTGGCAATTGCTTCAAATATTACAGTTGTCCCAACAATTACTGTCAGGCACCACGTTATCACTTAACACTCATAGTTCCCCAAAAGACAATGGTTAAAAGCACATTTTTTTGTAGAGACATCCTGATGCAAGGAACCTGATGAGGTCAACAGAGCTATCCCTCAGGCTTGTCTAGGTCTTTATTAAGCTCATAAAAGAGATTTCACAGAGCAGAAAGCTCATTTTTATTTTGCTGATTTATGAAGGGAGCCAGTCTGGCTGGTGCAAATGTCAATCAATTCTCATTTTAAAAAATGAGCTGAAATGAGCAGGCAGCCAACATCTAGAAGGTTGTAAACCACATAGGAAAACTGATCCCAGAGGTTACAAGAGAGTGAGAAATTGACAATGAAAGTGAATCTGCCGTAAAAGCTTAAGTAATTAATTTTTCTTCAAAAATGCATCAAATTTCACAACTATAATTTCATAGGCTGCCCTTTTGAAAAGATTTTGACAGGCCTGACAGTTATTTGCTCAAAGCCATATGATATTCCACAGGCAGAATTCTTAAATATAAAACTATCAGGAATTTGGGTACCCAAAGGATGGCTTTGTATGTTTTATAGTGAGTGCAATCACCAAAGGGCACATACATAAATCATACATGTGGAGGGCCCTGACAATTTCATTTATCACTTGTTGAATGTTCTGCGGTGTTCAGATGCTAGAGATACTTTTATTCCTGCCCTTGATTACCTATGTCCCATAAAATGGTGATGACTCATTAATCAGTCTCCAAAATCACTGGATGAGCTGCCACCAACTGGAATTTTCATTAAATTAGATGACCAATATGTGTACGCATTATCTATCTCATGGCTGACATCGTTGGTTAGAAAAGAGAGCTGAGCATTTGTTTTTCTATTAAATGGGTCCATTGGTGACTGATGAAATACTTCTCTACAGCCAGGACACCAAGTGTGCCAGAAAATGCACAAGAAAAAGGCCCCTAAGGATATAATTCTTGCTGTTGGCTTATTGAGTGCAATCTGAAGTCAGAATTCCTGGGTCCAGTCACCATTCTGATACTGGTTGTCTCTGCATGACCTTGAGCTAGCTGCTTAGCTGTTCTGAGTTTCCTCATCAGTGACAGTAACAATGCTTACCTCACAGATTGTTTTGGCCATTAAATGGATTAATATACATGAAGCAACTGACTTGCACTAGGTAGGAGTCACAGGGGAGTGCCTGGTAAGTATCCATCATCACTGTGAGTAATCAGTACTTCTCCATAACTCAGTCATCTCTATAGTTCAAAGCATTTCTTTGTAGTGCTGGGAATTTCTCTGGGAATGTTGGGTTGTTTCTCATGAAATCGGAAAGGGAATCTTAGGAATATCTATGATAAATATAATATGTATATGCATATATGTAGTATACATATACATATTATAACTACATATATGCATATGAATATGTGTTTGTGTGTATATACAAATATACTTAATAAGTATATACATATTGACGGATAAATAAGACTTAAAAAGAGAGAGAAGACTTTCCTATCAACCCATTAATTTTCTAACTTAGAAATATCTAGAAAAATGTTGCTCTGCAACTAACCGTTGCATAAGTGTGTATGTGTGTGTGTGTGTGTGTGTGTACATGTGCACAAGCACATGAGTTATTTGAAGGAGAAGGAGATAGCATATGTTACAGGGAGAGAAGAGGGGAGGGCAGTGTTAGGGCAGGATATAAAAAGGAAAGAGAAAGTGAGTCCGATGACTTAAAAAGAAAGCTGTTGCAAAAGATGCTTACAACCTGCAAGTAAGAATGCTTTAAAAATTACTAACTTAATAATGTTCTGTTCTTATAAAAGATAGAGCTGCACAAACATATGATGATTAAAGCACACAAAAATGATTAAAAGATTTTGGCCATAGATGTGTGTCAACTAAAAACCTCATCTAAAGTTCACAGCTTCTGTTGGCAATTGGCTAGGGACACACCTTCGCAACTGTTCAGCTTTCTCCAGAAGCTCAATATTCGTTTTCAAAGCAGAGTGATGACCTGCTTCATAAAGCTGGAATTGTGCAGGAGATGTGGGTCAATGTTAGAATGGTCAGCAGTTTCAGATCTAATATCCAGATTCCAGCACAACTGTCACAGTTGCATATGGATTTTCCACTCTCAGGTCTTCAAGCCCATCATTAGGTGAGATAATTAGAGAGGGTATAATATAACTAGGAAAGGAAAATTTGGAATCTTCAGACCGAATGTTTACTGGACAGATTTGAAGAGTTTGATGAATGTGCTAGGACCACAATTATAGATATTGTATCTTAAACCATGGCCCCTTTTAGAACAGAAGGGTGTTTCTCTATGCACTGCTTTCTAACATGGAGAAGTAAGGACTGCTTTAGGTGCATCTCTGAAAAGTCAGGCTAACTGAGTTTTTATCCCACCTTTGACCTTTCCAAAATTAGTTACCTAACCTCTCAGAGTTTCAGATCCCTCATCTGTACAATGGAGATAATTGTCAATATTCAATATTGTTGTAAGAATTAGAAATAGCACATAATATGTCAGGCACAATTATAAATATCTAAGAGATAACCAATATTATTAACTTAAAGGTACACTTCAATTCAGTCCATGCATAACCATTTTAATTTAAAATGGTAGCCAACATGATATAAATATTTTAGAAACAAATCAAATTAACTGAAAGTTAGGAATGGCTAAATTAATTGTACTTTCTGGTAAAATTTTATTTGAACAAAGGTGAGAGGTGGAGGGGGGAGGAGGGAGAGGTTAAAATAATGACCCATGATTCAAGGAGAACAGCAATCTTAAGGTTGCTGGAATGGATTTAGAAAATATATTATTATATTACTTTCTCAGAGAAACAGTAAGGGGAAAATAGCAATTCACATACATCCTTTCAGATGTATTTTTTTTCCTGAAAAAAGAAACTAACCATCAGAAGAATTTCAAATTATGTGCCTCTGAAGAAAATCAAAGTATAAGCAACAGGTCCTGAATACTATGTTCATGGTTTGGCTAATGTGTGACTTTGAATACATCACTGAAACTCTCAGTATAGTGCTGGGAAATTCTTTGTTATAATTTGTACCTCAGGAAAATCTCAATTTTTGTTTTTAATGATCTCTAGTCAATAAATAAAATCTCTAGTCTTAAATATATCGAGAGAAAAGTGGCTTTCTCAGTTAGTAATAGAGATGAGAAAAATTTTTAAACATGGCTTTAAAGATTGTGAAAAACTTTTAATTATATTTTATTTATACTCAGTTATCTGGGAAAGGTGAAATAGAAAATTTAAAGAAACTGATGCTGTGCAGTTCTGTAGTCTGAACACTGATTGCTTTTCCTAGGAATTAAAACATTCCGCCACCTACCCTTAAGAACCTGGACCCTATTTTTGTGAAAGTCATATGGGATAGCCTTGAATGCTTTGTCTATGGTTATAAGAAGCAAAGATAAACTTGGTTACAAAAGAGGCAACATTATTTTTCTTGCTTGATTCGATTTGGCTAAATACCACATGTTGAACATTACAGATGAAGCATGAAGGAATAGAGACTCTTCATCTTAGGATGGATACCTAACTAACATCACAGGCATTCCATCACACAGCTTGGCTGTCTTTTGTAAAAAACAAGCATTTCATAACATGATTTCCACTTCTGGTCTACTGGCAGGGCAGGGAAGCAACTTTGTTTGTTGTTGTCATCTTTCACTATTATGCCACTTCTTATTATCAGCAACTACCTCTTAGGGTCTTCCTGCCATCTTTTAATTTGCTATAGGCTGAGAAGCATTTGTTGGAATTACGTCTGAAATAAGGGAGATTAGGGCCTGAGAAGATTTCTCATGGGTGAAGCTTATGAACTTTCTTACAGGGCCTGGGCATATATGTAAAGGGCATTTTTAAAGGTATTTTCAATTTCTTGAGTAGAACGTTGCCGAGTAAGTGATTTCCCATAAGTAAATGGAAAGGGCTAGATATCTCACTGCCTAGTTGATAAATGACAGACCATAGATAAACAGCAAGCACAGACATACACTCTCATTTGGAGCCTACAATACACCTCCACCAACTCCCAAACAGTCAGACACAGCATCGACCTTCAGGGCTCTCTCGGGCCAACTTGTCCTCACCAATCTGATATGTCACTACCCAGTGCCTCTTCCTCAGCAGGACAGAGACCTTCTCTTTTCTCTACAGCACTGATGGATCAGGTGCCTGCAGCCCTAAGGAAGCCCTCAGCCATGCTCTGAGATGCAGAATGAACAGTTTGTTTATAGGTGGTGGTGGTGACAGGCAAACCGCAGTGTCCCCTTGTTCAGTTTAATGGGGTGAGTTGAACGATTCGGCTGTCAGATGAGTGTGAGGCCTCATTTTTCTTCCCTGCTGTGCAGGGTGCCCCTTGCTTCAGCCAACATTTGATTGTGATTAATTTGTCAGGGATGGCTGTGCAATGGAAACGGAGAAATGGATTGCCAATTACAGCTAGTCTTCTCTTAGACTGCTTGGTAAACGGAGAGCCTTTCCGCAGGGCTGACAGCCCCACAGCACACTGGATTTAGCCTGGGAGAAAAGGAACCCATTCTCAAGTGTGTGTTAAAGATGAGGATAGGGTCAAAGGTAACTCATTTTTTTATTTACCACCCTTTAAGAGACTTGCTGACATGTGTCCTGGCCTTCTTGGAAAGCACCATAGGAGGGAAAGCCACTCTGAGGTTTGCTTTTTATTCTGAGGATTTAACATGCTTTGTACTTCTGATTGAAGTCTTAACAGTACAAAAAGGAGTTCATTCCATACTTCACACTGATAAAGCCCAAAGGGAAGAGTATCTCTGACTCCCCCTGAGATGTTTAAAACATGCTACTGGTGAGCGAATAAAAGCTCATGTAGGCATGCCATCTTTTTTCCTTTCATTTCCAAAATAATTTCACATTGTTAGCTATCACAAAATAACTCATATTACTTATCCCCTCATAGGAGAGATGACTTTTTGGAATTTATCAATGTCCCAAAGGAATAGATTAATAAATGAGGAAATGTTTTTAGCTATCAAGCCTTGTGTGTCTCATTGTCAGATTTGCTTTCAGATGGTGTATGAGGTGGACTCATAACATTTTGCATTTGTAGAAAACCATTGACAAACTGACATCAGTAATTCTAAAAAAATCTCACTGCACCCTCGAAATACCTGAGCTACAATTGCTGAAGGACAGCATTATTAATTTATTCTCACGTACATGCTTTGCTCATTTGTGGGGGTAGGAGTAGGTGAAATGGGGCACGCTTTACTGGAAAAAAACTTGTCATTATCTTGTAAAGAATAGATAAAAAATGAACACAATTATTCAATAGCAATAAGAATAAAAGAGAAAATTTTAGGAACTTAAAATTTTGGCATCCTAAAATTTTCCTAAAGGCTGTATTAAAAAATGTTTGAGGGCTGGCCAAGTGGCACATTGGTTAAGAGTTGGCTTGGGACGCCAGCTCTGAGCAGCAGGGCCCCAGTTTGGATCCCACATTAGGGCCAGTGACGCTGTGCCCTCTTCAGCTAAGATGGTGAACAACAGCTCAACCTGGAGCTGGGCTGCTGTGAGTCGCTGGTGAAGGCGTAGGCTGCAGTGAAGCTGCAGTGGGCTGCCATAAGCTACCATGAGCCACCAGCAGCCGGCGTGAGAAGCCAGCAGCCAGTGAGAGCTTCCAAGAGCCACTGTGAGCGGCTGTCCAGGGGCCGGCGACCTATCTGCCTCACCTGGGAAGAGCGCAATGATAATACCAACATGGGCCAGTGAAGC
>NW_017731370.1:317426-358207 GCF_001890085.2 Hipposideros armiger
CCCTCCCCCAATTCCCCAATAAAGTCTTTAAAAAAAAAAAGTTTGAGATATAGAAACATGCATATCACATCTATCACATTTATACACAAGAACGTACACATAACATATACATATATCTACATATAGAATATATATCTACAAATGTAGAGAAAGAGAATATATAACACCCATTATATATACCTATAAATAATAAGTAATATTAATAATAGAAAAGTATTACCTTGCAATTATCAGTTCTAAAACAAATAATAAAATAAAAACCTAGAGATTATTTGTGAAAGAAATGCGCAATAATTAATCCAATGTTTATTTAAAGTTACATATAGTGCCCAAATCTTTTTTAGTAATTCAAGCATTTTTTTTCAAACTAGTATGCATACATAGGTACAAGCCTATATTTATACATTTTATAGTAAAATATATACTATTTCTCATTCAGTAGCTTAGGCATATAAAGGTTTTATTATATGTATATACATACATGTACATGTTTGCATACACATACATATTATACATGTGTACATACATATGAAGTATATGATATAGAGTATATACATATGCTATATATTTATATATGTGTGTATATACAAATAAATCTATATATTATATATGTGTGTATGTATACATGAGGTAGCATTTCATTGTAATTTTGACATGCATTTCCCTGATAATTACAATAGTAATGCTGAGTAACTTTTCATGTACCTGTTAGTCATTTGAATATCTTCTTTGGAAAAATGTCTATCCAGGTCATTTGTCCATTTTTAATTTAATTTTTTCTTTCTTTTTTTTTAACTGTGCTATATGGGTTTCTAATATTTTGAGTAGTAACCCATTATCATATATGTGGTTTGAAAATATTTTCCCTCATTTCATAGGTTTCCCTTTCATTCGGTTGATTTTTCTTTTTGCTGTGCATAAGATTTTTAGTTTGATGTAGTCCCACTTATTAATTTTTACTCCTGTTGCTTATGCTTTGGGTGTCATATTCATAAACTTATTGCCAAGGTCAATGTCAAGGAGTTTTCCCCTATGTTTTCATCTAGAAGTTTTATGGTTTCAGGTCTCACATCTAAGTCTTCAATCTATTTAGAGTTTATTTCTGTGTTTGGTACAAGGTAGAGGTACAGTTTCACTCTTTTGCATGTGAACAACCAGTTTTTCCATACCATTTGTTGAAGAGATTATCATTTCTCTATCAAGTTTTTTGACTCTGCTGTCAAATATAAATTGACAGTACATGCATGGGTTTATTTATGGGCTCTCAATTCTATTGCATTGGTCTATGTGTGTTTTTATAAATGTGCTGTGCTCTTTTGATTACTATAATTTTGTAATGTAATTTGAAATCAGGAAGTGTGACATCTCCAGCTCTTTTTTCTTTCAAGATTGCTTTGGCTATTCTGAATCTTTTATCGTTCCATACAAATTGTATTTTTTTTCTATTTCTGTAAAATCACCATTGGCATCTTGATGAGGATTGCATTGAATCTAAAGATTACTTTGAGTATGACAGACATTTTAACAATATTAATTCTTCCAGTTCATGAACATGAAATGTATTTTCATTTATTTGTGTCTTCTTCAATTTCTTTGGAGACTATCTTACAGTTTTCAGTGTACAGATCTTTCACCTTCTTGGTTAACTATTTTCCTAAGAATTGTATTCTTCCTGATGCTATTGTAAGTAGGATTATTTTCTTTATTTCTTTTTCAGATAATTTGTTGTTAGTGTATAGAAACACAACTGATATTTGTATAGTGATATTATATCCTGCATCTTTACTAAATTCATTTATTAGTTTTAACAGTTTTTTGTTTGTTTGTTTGTTTTTTCCCTTACCTGATCGCTATGGTTAGGGCTTCTAGTACTGTTGAATAAAAGTGGTAAGAGTGGGCACTCTTGCCTTGTTCCTGATCTTAGAGAAAAACCTTTTAAACTTTCATCATTAAGTATGATGTTAACATTGAGCTTGTCATATATAGCCTTTTTTATGTTGAGGTATGTTCTTTCTATACCCAATCTGTAGAGAGTTTTTTTATTATGAGTGAATATTAAATTTTGTCAAATGCTTTTTGTGCCTCAGTTGAGATGACCACATGATTTTATATTTCATTCTGTTAATGTGATGTATCACATTTACTGATTTGCATGTATTGAACCATTCTGTATCCCAGGGATGAATCCCACTTGATCATGTTGTACAAACCTTTTAATGTGCTTTTCAATTCAGTTTACATATTTTATTGAGAATTTTTGTATCTATATTCATCAGGGATATTGGCTTGTAGTTTTCTTTCCTTGTAGTGTTCTTATCTGGCTTTGGTATTAAGATAATGCTGGCCTCATAAACTGAGTTTGAAAGTGTTCCCTCCTTCAATTTTTTGGAAGAGTTTGAGGATTAGAGTTAATCCTTTAAATGTTTGGTAGAATTCACCAATGAAACCAGCTGGCCCTGGGTTTTTCTGTGTTGAGATGTTTTTAATTATTAATTAAATCTCTTTACTCATTGGTGTGTTCAGATTGTTTTTTTAAATTTCTTCATGATTCATTCTTGGTAGATTGTGTGTTTCTGGGAATTTATCAGTTTTATCTATGTTGGAATTATTGGTGTATCGTTTTTTGTAGTAGTCTCTTGTGATCCTTTGTATTTCTGTGTTATCAGGTATAGTGTCTCTTCTTTCATTTATAATTTTATTTATTTGGGTCCTTTTTTCTTTCATGGTTAGTCTAGCTAAATTAGGTTAATACTGTTTATCTTTTCAAAGAACTGACTATTGGCTTTGCTACTATTTTCTATTGTTTTCCTATTCTCTAATTCACTTTTTTCTGCTCTAATATTTATTATTGGCCTTTTTCTGCTAACTTGGAGCTTAGTTTGTTCCTTCTAGTTCCTTGAGGTATAAAGTTAGGTTGTCTATTTAAGATACTTTTTTTATTTCTGACATATCCATTTATTACTAAAACCATCCTTATTCAATCTACTTTTGCTGCATCCTTTAAGTTTAGCATATTGTATTTCCATTTTTGTATGTCTCAAGATATTCTTTTATTTCCCTTTTTATTTCTTCTTTGATCTAGTTGTTGTTTAATTTCCATGTATGTGTGAAAATTCCAGCTTTCCTCCTGATATAGATTTCTAGTTTTATTCCATTGTGGTTAGAAAAGATACTTGATATAATTTCTATCTTATTGAATTGTTTGAAACTTTTTTTGTGGCTTAACATATGTGATCTATTCTAGAGAATGTTCCATGTGTGCTTGAGAAGAATATATATTCTGCTACTGCTGGATGGAATGTTCTGTATATGCTCTTTAATTTTATTTAGTCTATAGTGTTGTTCAAATAACCTTGGGCTTCACACAGTCCTGGATCAATTTCTATTCACCTCCTTTGTTTACTTTGAATGGCATAAAGGACAAGGCCACCGAATCTTACTATCAGGCACTTCCCCCATTAGTTTCTTTCCTACCTCAACCTAATGCAAAATGCAAAACAGTTTCAATACTTTTACCCCCTTTTCTACTTTTTGAAGTAAATACAAAGTTTCCTAGGTATGCTGAGAAAGGCTTCCACTGGAGACAAGAAAATACAGTAAGGTAAAACAGGTCAAGTATGGAAGCTCCATTGGGCACTGGACTTCTCTCTTGAAAAGAAAGCTATATGGAGATTATGATGGGCCTGCGCCAGGAAGTGTAATAGGGACTGAGAAAGTGACCAAGGTAGCCCTGGGTCTGGAAGAGAGCCTGTAGAGAACTAATTAAAGGCTCCTCCATCCTCCCAGTTACTTAGCTTCTGTTAGCAGCTCTGAGATGGCATCCCCATCTCAGATGGACATTGCATCAAATGAGAATAAGAGTGTGAAGTGGAAGGAGTTGTTAATGAAGTGAATGAGAGCAAAGAACACTAAGCAGAAAGAAAAGGAAAGCACAGGATATTCCTAGGTGTAGATTGGTCTGCATGTCCCAGTTAATCCTCTAGCCAGTCTCCTTCTGCCTGTGAATGGCTGCCCTGCAATGAGATTGCCAGCCCACTCGCTCCAGGTTCTTGGCATTTTCATCTCTTTTTGTTGCTCTTCTCCTTTACCATCTCCTCATACTCACCATGTTTTCTAGTTCTTACCTTACCCCATGGCTGGACAGGTAGTTTTGAGTGAGGTCTGCTGGGAGAAAAGCTAGACTAGGATACCTCCTATACACACATGTTTGCATGTGCACACACACACAGACTCACACACACACTATTCTTAGGTACCAATACATCTTCAACATGTGCAGAAATCTAAAAAAAAGAATTTCAAGTCAAGTATTTTCACAATTCCCAGCTCCCCTGATGCATATCCCTGTTTTATCCTAGCAATGAGACATATTTTCTTTGTTTTATGAATGATGAAAAAAGCTGATGAGTCTTAATTTCCTTCCCTATACAACGTGGGAAAACAGCAACTCTGTGCACTTCTATTTCATTATGGATGAGCGGATAAAATATTGCACAGTTGAAAAAAAATTGAGAGACAATAATTTAGGATGCTAACCTTTTCCTATGGCAATGCCAGCAGATCTTCCCAGCTTGCTAAGGGATTCAGAATTTGCAGAATCTGAGAGCCCCTGAGCTGCTAGTGATCACTTTCACAAATTCCTATAATTATATGCAAGGGATGACATTTGTAAGGTTGGTTGAATGCCTGGTTTTTAAAATGGGGCATTGGCAGTAAGCCGGAGGCACCATAAACCACAGGGTGGGCACCTGCCTGAGGGTTAATTTTACAAGATTTATTGAAAAAGGGCTGTAAAAATACTTAAAAGGTAAGTAATGTAAAGCTTTTGTTTAAAGAAATAAATTACATTATATTTATGAGTTAGGATATAATGTGAAATTTCAATTAAAAAAGTGATTCCTCACTTGCATAGGCTATGCTCAGGGACCCCAAGGATGTTACAGATGCATCAAACTTCACTTTTAAGGGGCTTTGATGATAAAATAGAAGAATCACTGATATAATGCAAAGAGAGATGGATGTGCGGATACTTTCTATATTAATTCAGTCTTCACATGCTATTGATAGTAAACCCAGTGGCCTGGGGTGGGATGATCCCTATAAAAATGATATCATTATAAGAAGAAGCTTGGGTAGAAGAAGAGGCAGGGGTGGGAGTGGAGGCTTAAATGGAAGTATGGGAGTCATGACCCTCATTGGAATAAGTCTTTGGGGCTAAGTTCTGGAAGAGCCTCAGTTCAACTCCTTTTTTTTCTTCTTCTAATAACAGAAGATATTTATTCATATTATGCCCACCTAACATACGAGGAAACTTGGAACTGAGGTTCAAAGAAGAGGTTAGTGAGTGGACCATCCTGGGCTATAATCTCATATCCTCCTGATTCCCAAACCCTTACCAGGGAATCTGATCTCAGTTATCACAGGAACTAGTTGGATGTGGCTAGGCAAAAAAAAAACTCTGGGTCTCATTTTTCCCTGCCAAAAAAATAAGTAGCTAAGACAGGTATGATATTTAAAATGGCTTCCATACCCAAAAGCCTATGATCTTAAAAATGAAAAAAATGTGCAATCTTTCTGTTTTTGGAAACAAAAAACAAGCATTGGATTTTTTTCCTATTCAAGCCAAGTAGCAGGGTGACTGTTCTCTACCGCCCAAGGTTTCCTAGGAAGGACGTATGTGAAAACTCTCTTACAGCACCACAATTTGGCTTTGTCCATAAGAATATGCTGTTTTATGACATGGAATTTTATTTTTGACACTATCAATAACAATACCTTTGTCTCCCTTAGAAAATTTCTGTTTACATACAGACAAAACAAAATGTTTTCACTCTTAGGACTTTCATAAACTATAGTGAGCTTGGAATTACTGAAGCAAGTTGACTTTATTTTTTAAACAATAGGCTACAGTGGTGATGGCTAGTGTGATATACAATGCATGGTGTAATGTTATAAACAGGCTTCATTTCCAGAAGACTAAACTCACAGGGCTTAACCACAGGACCCAGAGGAGGCTGAGAGGTGACAATTGGCTTTCTGAGAAACAGCAGAAGCAATCCAACAGAAAGCAAGGTGGCTCTCTTGTTAAGACACTGTTGACTGGTGTCATTCAGAGCCCACGTAAAGCCTCCTTCAAATATTAAATTACTTGTTCAACAGTGTAGATGCTCTTCTAGACTCTAGGTATATGAGTGAATAAAACACTCAAAGCTCCTACAAGGAACTTAGACTCCAGAGGGAGAGTAATAATGATAACAATAGTAGCAAACATAAAAAGTATTACTAAAAATAATAGTAACAATAATTGTTAAATGTTTATTGTTATGTATCTGATACCATGATAAGCACTTAAATGTATCATCCAATTTAATCTTACAGCAACCTCCATGTTATAGGCCCCCATTTGACAATTGATGTTCCTGAAGCCTAGAGACAGTGACTTGACTAAGGACACATAGCTAATGAGAGACTGACTCAGAATTTGAATCTAGATCTATGGGACCCTGAAACCCATGCCCATAGTCATGTTGATATATGCCTCCTTCTCCATTATTCCTTGGTACTCTAAGAGAACTTATCAGTTATACTCATAAACTGACCACATGTAGTAATATGAGAAACCTACATTAACACCCAGGCAAGCAAGGCACCAGAATCATGAAGCAAATGTAGACTTTGAAGAGGCTTGAGAGAGAATGGGCAGCCAAAGAATGAAAATGTGGATTGTTTCAGGGTGATTAAAATTTAACTACAGAACACCACTGTATCACAGTTATAATTTATACATTTAGACATATAAGTATACCTAAATTAACTGCATATGAGCATTATTGATAATAGCCAAAAAGTAGAAAAAATGCAAATATCCATTAACTGATGAGTGGATAAAAAAATGTGGTACATCCATACAGTTTAGATAGAAATAAATATTAATAGAAAGAAATAAGTTACTACATAAATGCTACAACATGGATGAAATTTAAAGATATTATGCTAACTGAAAGAGGCGTGTCACAAAAGACCACATATTTTATGATTCCTATTGCATAAAATATCCAGAGCAGGCAAAGCTATGGAGACCAGGGATAGATTATTATTTGCCTAAAGATGAGAGGAGGGAGACTGAGGAGTGACAGCTAATATGGGGTTTCTTTTATGGGTGATGAACATTTTCCAAAATTTGATTATGAGAATGGTTGTACAGTTCCATGAATCTACTAAAATCATTTTAAAAGGAAGGATTTTATATTATGCAAGTTGTATTTTAATAAAATGCTTACAATTTACTATATATAACTGATTACATTTTATTAATTGATTCTTCTGTTATCATCTTAAAAGCTAACTTAAATCATTCTTTCCAGTAAGTAAAAAAGTAGAAATGAGGGTATGATAGAGTCTGGTCTCTAGAGGGGACAGAGCAGGTGAATAGCCTTCCCCACCACTGAAGAGCTATCTATCATCTATCTATCTATCTATCTATCTATCTATCTATCTATCTATCTATCTATCATCTATAATCTTTTTAAAGCCACAATTTTTTTAGAGCAGTTTTAGGTTTACAACAAAATTGAAAAGAAGGCACAGAGATTTCTCATGTACTCACTACCCCTCCACACACATGCATAACCTCCCTCACTATTAAGAGTAGGCACCACTGTGGTACCTTTGTTACAAAAGATGAACTTATATTGACGCACCATAATCACTCAAAGTCTATAGTTTTTCTTAGCGTGTGCTCTTCATGTACATTCTATGGGATTGGACAAAAGTATAATGACACATCCATCATTATGATATCAGACAAAAGGTTTTCATTGCCTTAAAAATCCTCTGTGCTCTGACTCTTCATCTTTCCTCCACCCAACCTATGGCCAACACTGATGTTTTCATTGTCTCTATAGCTTTGCATTTTCCAGGATGTCATATAGTTGGAATCATGGCTTTTTCAGACTGGCTTCTTTCACTTAGGAATACTCATTTAAGGTTCTTCCATGTTTTCTTCATGGCTTGATAACTCATTCCTTTTTAGCACTGAATATTTTTCCAGTGTCTGGATGTACCACAGTTTATTTATCCATTTGCCCACTGAAGACTGGTTGCTTTCAAATTTTGGCAATTATGAACAAAGCTGCTGTAAACATTGTGTTCAGGTTTTTGTGTGGACATAAACTTTCAACTCATTTGGGTAAATACCAAATAGTGTAATTGTTGAATCATATGGCAAAAATATGTTTAGTTTTTAAGAAACTGCCAATCTGTCTTCTTAAGTGGCTGTATCACAGCATTTCCAATAGCAATAAATGAGAGCTCCTGTTTTTCTACATCCTCGCCAGCATTTGGTGATGTTAGTGTTCTAGATTGTGGTCAATCTAATAGTGATGATATCCAGAAGTTCATCATAATTCAATATCTCCTTTTTCTCACATAACAGAATTATAATCAGACATGTGGATTCCAAGCTAGACCAAATTTCCAATCTCTTTTATAGTTAGGTTTGTCATAAGACAAATTCTTCTCCAATGGACAAGAGGTGGAAGTGATGTATGCTACTTTAAGTCCGGGGACCATAAAATAAGGTGCATGCCCTCCCTATGTGATTCTTTTGCAGGGACCAGGAAAGGTAATTATATGAGAACAATGCCTTAAGGAAGGCAGAGCAACTACTTAACACCATGGTAGATTCCTGGCTCCTTGAGTGACAGAGTAGAACAAATTCTCCCACAAGCAGATTGCTCACTTTAGAACTGTTATAGAGAGAAAAAAATGTCTATATTCACTAAGCCACTCCATTTGGATGTCTGTTTGTTATAGCAGCTTAGCTTTACCCTAACTAATATAGTACCTTTCAAATGCATTTCAAGATGCATTTTAAAAATAGAGTCACTGACTAAAAATGGTTTGACATGAAAATCAGTGTACTAAAGAACTAAACATACTTGACTTCTCTAGGAACTATGAAAATTATTTTGATGTCCTTCTTAAAAAGAGCTGAGCTGTGTTTATTTAAATTGACCCTTTAGATACAAGTATGTATAAGGAGCAAGAAAAAGAAATGCCATTAAAGACTAGATGAGAAAACTGAGCAAGTACATGGAAATTAATTCACTGATCAAACCAAAAGTGTGGTCAATTCTTAGACTCGCCCTAACAGCTCTATATGGAGAACGTCTTAACAGTGCTCCTATTTTTCAACGTGGCTGAAAGGTATTCCCAGAGTTACTACTAAATGGAAAGGCTTTGTAATTTACTCAAGTGGTTTTTCTATTTCCTTAAAAGGCTTAATGTTTTAACACTTCTTCTATAAGAAAAGCCATTTTTTAAATGTAGCATAATAATAAGTGGTGCCTCTGAGGAAGGGGTGGGTTAGAATTCATCTGTGCCATCTAGTCCTATGTCTAATTTTCACCTGGACACAACTGCAAGGAAGTTGGCATCCAGACCTCAGCAACAGTAATAAAATTGTAACCTTTATTATTTTTGAAACATTTAATCTTTTAATTGAGTCCTAAAATTGTTCAGTTTCAAAAGAACACCAGGGAGAATGACACTGGTTTCTCATTGCATCTGCATTAACAACCAGAAAGCTGTTTCCAGGATTTTCATTTCTTTTGGCAGATCCCTGGGGGAACACTGCCCTTGGGTCTCACTGTCATTTTTATGTAAGCTGAACTAGCACATTTTGTTGCTAGACACTTGAGACTATTTTCCAGAGCAAAGATAGTACTTTTGGATTCTTAGTTGTATGTCTTTTTATTATTAAATACCTATGTCTTAGAGAGACCAAGAGGGGAGTTTGTACCACGTTTTGTGAGATGAATGCATAAATGTGTACATGTGTGAATGCATTTGATAAAACTGTCTATTCAAATGGTAAGCACTCAGGGGGTTAGAAACAATTTAATATCTAGAATTTTGTTGTCTGTTAAGCTTTGGCTCCAGTGCTTCATAGGGTTCAGCTCATAAAATAATATTCAAATGGGATATAATTGAGATGGGTTTGGCCCCAGCACTGCATTTTCCCAAAGAAAAGTAAGTTACACTGATTCTAATGTTACTTTGCTTTGAGGACCAGCAATTAACTAAAGGATTGCCAAGAACAATAATGCTTCATATAGTGGGAATAACATGACCAGGACAAAAAAAACATAGGGAGTCAGAGAAGAGAATTTATGAGAAAGAAAAGGGTCATCATTAGACCACCTGAAAGAAAGTTTTCAAAGCAAATGGAAATATCAAAGGGAGGAGAAGAAAGCAAGAGGGAGGGGGAGAGCTGTCAGGGGGATGAAAGGGAGGGGCACACATTTTTGTCAATTTTGCTCTGGTTTCCAAATGTATTACATAAGGTAACTCTTCCAGCAAGCCCAGAATTGCACAGCAATAGTTGTCACACCCTCTGAAATCTGTCAGCGTTTAAAGCAGACAGAGGGTATGCCCCTAGCATCGCCGCTGGAGAATGCCTTGGTTTCTTTCCAAGTCATGTCTGTGAATTTAGACAGATACGGTGATAAAAAATATTTGCCAAGTAGATATAAGATTAACAAAACATTGCGTTGGTCTCCTTTTTACCAGTTAGAAGCAGAAGAGCAAACCTGAATGCAAATGAGGGATTCAATCAGAAAGTTGTGTCCTGGCAGCGTTTCATGGGAAGCACAGGGAGGCCAGGTGATTTGATAGAAACAGGCCTTCCACGTTGATAACAGAAATGTAATGAATAAATATGGAAGCTGCTTTAGCTGAGTTATGCTGTACTGAAATTTTTTCCACAAATTTCCAGGCAATAACTCAATGTCTGAAATTCCTCCTCTAAAACACCACCTCGTACCTGGAAAGCAAGATGCAAGGTTTTTCTTTTTCTCCAGAGAAGAATATTTTCCCAGTTACTCAAGGGATACAATTTTCCACCTGGACTTCATTTCTGTTAACTATATTGACTCTCATAAAATGGACTGAAATTATTTTTGCTGTTGACTTCTCAGTAAAAATTCCATTGCTATGTATCATGTCTAGCTTCTTTTGTGAAACTTATTAGCACCAGAGTGTCCAAGTCAGGCTCAAAGGGCAGAAGGCACGCACAAGATCTGAAATGTCCATCAGGAAGTTCAAATCTGTCCCTGTGAGACTGGCTTAGCGGCCAACTCAAACCTGTAACAGGAATCTGGGAGTTGAGAGCCCCTTTAAGCCTCATCTGGATCTGTTTTTCCAAAAGTAACACAGACCTTCCTTTGGTATTTTACCAAATGTGGCTTTTCATCCTGAGTATAAGCAGGCGGTCTGGTGCCCTGTGGAATCATCCTGGAAACATTACGTTGGAGCAGCATCAGTGGTCGCTGAAAGTTAGAGTGGAAAAGTCTGGTTCCTTTTCTAGGGGAACTTCAAAGCAGGCAGGGCCTGCTTCCATTGTGTTTCTTTCTCTCTTAAATTGGGCAGAATCACATGGTAGATATTCTTCAGTGTGTGTCTGGCAAAAGGATACAGCTGGTTTTGTGCCATCAGGACTTGTCTTTGAAAGGCTGAGGAAGGGGGAGAGGCTGGGAGAGGAGTTGGCTTCCACTGTGGTCCCAAGCACCCCCAAAGAACTGGTGTACACCAGATCCTCTACACATGGCTTTGAATGTGGTTATACTGTCCGAGTTTCCATGAAATGGGAATGCTAACTGTTATAATTGACCTGGTCTGAGATCATCTTGGCAATTAAATAACCAAACTCCTTCAAAAGATAGCTCCACCACAGTCAAAATTTTATTGTGGCCGAACTAGAGTTACACTGGTTTTTGTGGGCCAAAAATCTAAAAGTAAGGGTAAATCCAAAGTAAACAGTTATCTGGGAAATTAAAGCAGGTGGGGAGGTGGGCTGGCACTAGGGCCTGCCAGAAGTCAGGATCAGGCCTCAGGGCAACCTGTACTTCCCTGACTACCCACTGTCCTATGGGCCATAGTAAACAACACAGTTTTCTTAAGTGACTTTAAATATTATACTCACTTTGTTTCTCTAACTGAACAAGTTCTTGTGTTTTCATTTTACCTTGCCAAGGTGGACACAGCCATGCCTACAAATACCATTTCCAGTTTGAGAATGTTTTTTGAAGCACATTTGTTTTTCCTAAAATAGATACATTTGACCATTAAGAAAATACCAACTGGGTAGCTTTCTCTACCTGTTATTTTGCCAGTCAATAATTCTGGGGTTTTTTTGTATCTTCAGTTAGGCAACAATATAGGTTATAATCATTACTGTTGTCATAAAACAGCAAATATTTGCTGAGCTTCTCCTACAGACACAATACAAGTCACTGAGTGTGCACAGAATATGCACAAGTGAATCCCTACTCGTTGAAGAATTCTGAAGTGGTTGGGAACACAGGCTATATAAACAAAAAGCTATGGAACAATATGAGGGAACAGTTGTTAGTTGTCCAGATTGCAAATGCTGAAAGATTTCAAAAGTTATAATGACACCAAAAGTCAAAATATTCAAGGGAGGCTTCTCAGAGATCAAGCTTCAACCTGTATAAGTACATGTGATGTGTTTTTTAGGGAGATCAGGGTAGAGCGCAGTGGTGGTGATGGTGTGTGGGTTTGGTAAACATGTATGTGTATGGGTACCAGCTCATTTGTGGGTAACAGAAAGTGTGTCCATGATAGGTGAATGACAAGAAATTTCTCAAACTATATTCTGGAGAAAACACGAGTCCTGATAAAAGTTGAGTGAACAATAATTTTTATGGTCAAATAACCTTAGGAAATACTGCAAGCTAAATCCCCCTTTTAAAGATGCAAAGGCAAAGGTACATATAAAAATTCTGGCACACCAATTCACATACTCAAGAAGGGATACTTTTCCCCTCTTCACAAATTTTAAAAGCACTAGTTTAGGGAGATACATAAAGTGTCTATTGTTCAGTCTAGAAAGAGTGGACATTAACCTTCAAGTAATGGAATAAACGATCAAAGTCTTCTGAGCAGATGGGAAACATGCATCAAGCGATATTTTAGAAAAATTAATCTAGTAAGGTTTAGAATTTGGAATAAGAAGGGGCAAGGACTGAAACGAGGAGACTATTCTAAACCCATTCTAGTATGACTTACAAAGTTTTGGGAGTTTTGTTTGCTTGCTTTTTATGTTTTTTTTCCCTTTTAGTTGTGGACTATTTTCTTTAAATAAAGTATTAATTCAAATCCCAATAAATAAAGATAAAAGCAAAACTGATATGGATATTGGAAGAGACAAAGCAGAGTTCGAATAAGAGCAAGAAAATAACTCATCTACAATATACGGGTACTAGGAGAAAATCAAGCACTGATCGTAAAGCTATATCTTCACAAGGAACATGAAATAATTTCAAGTTGCAAAACGCTAAATTGTCCATACACTAAACACAACTGGAGTAATCTAAAATTTCTAAAACAAGATCTCATGGAGCTAAAGAAAATTTAGGCTTCAAGCTCCATTGAGGCTACCCAAAGGCAACATGGTCCCTGACTTTTTGGGTGTCAACCTCAGCTTTAGGTTTACTCAAAAAAATAGAGGGGAAAAAGATGAGTATCCAGCACTTGAAAATTATGTATTTTGACCTGACATTATGAAAATTCATTAAGCTTGTCTGGTTTCAGTCCGCCAAGCCAGGGACTACGAGACTCTATCAATGCCCTACTCAACAGTCTTCAATATTTCCCTCCCACTCAACACAATACAGTACTAAACCAGCTGTATGTTTGGAGCTATAGTACTCTCTCTAAGGAGAAATCCCTGTCTTTCAGGGGTTAAAATTAACCAAGGGCAGGCTGGCCGAGTGGCTCCTTGGTTAAGAGTTGGCTTGGGAGTACAAGCTCTGAACAGCAGGGCCACAAGTTCGGATTCCATATGAGGGCCAGTGACGCTACGCCCTCTACAGCTAAGATGGTGAACAATGGCTTGACCTGAAGCTGGGCTGCCGTGAGTTGCCAACGATGGCGTAGGCTGCAGTGGAGCTGCAGTGGGCTGCGGTGAGTGGCCGTCCAATGGCCGGTGAGTGACTGCCTCACCCGGGAAGAGTGCAATGATAATACCAACATGGGCCAGTGAAGCAGCATCCTCCACAACTAGACTGAAGAACAAAAGGACAGCAACTTGGCTGTTCCCCTCCCCTGATTCCCCAATGCTGTTCCCCTCCCCCAATTCCCCAATAAAATGTTTTAATAAATAAATAAATAAATAAAAATAAAATTAACCAAGGGCCACTTTAGGTTTGATTTAGTTCTTACTATCCTTTCTTGGAGTCTCTAATTTTAGCATCCCTTCTCATTTTCTTTTACTTTTCTATTTTCTTTTTCTGCTGCTTTCCCCTTTTCTGTGTATACCATGTTTAATTCACCTTTTGAAATTCTTTGCACATTACCATAAGATTCTCAGAGACAAAACAGATATTGACAATATGACAAGGTAATAAACATAGAAAATGATGTGCATAGTATTGTTTTTGGCAGCTAGATTTTTGCTTGTTTTTTTATCAGGGTAAATCAAGATTGTCATGAGAGAACTTTCTCAAAATGAGAACCATTTCTGCAATGGAATCTGATTTCACTCTAGACAAGGTGAAATGAAGATATGGGATCTTGACCAGGTAAAACTGCATGTAATGCTTTCTTTAAGCAAATATTGAAAAGTTCTAACTGGGTATCTGTGAGGCAGAAAGAATGGCCATGATGAGGATAATGGTGCAGATGGTCCAGTTTAGCCCAGTGTCCACTGTGCTTCTACAAAGACAGTCTGTAGTGGAGTCCAGAGAGAAAAAGGGCATGCCTTAAATTATTAAATAGTGTTAATGAATCCTTCCCCATTAATTTGATTCAGGCTTACATTTTCCATTTTATTCTCACCAAAACCTTCAAACAAAATAACAGGTTAAGAGAAATACGTCCTCCTGTAACATGAATCTAGGTATCCCTCCCCTATAGTAATGACCTTAAATTATTTCTTTACATTCTCACATACTTTATTTTCCAGTTAAGAGTCTCTATGTTTGAGCTCAGAAAGGTTGTAATCTATTTGCTTGATCAGAAACCCTAAAATGACAAATAAACTCCACTTTACCTTAATATTGTAAAACAGATTTATTAATAGCCTAAGAAAAATGCATAAGCAAACATCATTGTAGGTGGAAGAAGATTTTAGAGAGCTTTAGGTTAGTGAAAGCAAATTATTATAAAAACATTTGCTTCCATCACTACTTAAAACAATACAGCAATACTAAAAAAAATTGTGGCTTATTAAAATTATTTGTTTTTATTAACAGTCACTTCTTATGATTTTTTAATTTAAATATATACATATACACATGCGTGTGCATTTTAATGTTTCTATTACTTTGTAATTCATGACAAAATAATGATAATGCCAGGTATTATATGCATTATGATTTGTCTAAGAGAACTTAACTTTATTGAAGGAAACACTATTAGAGGTCAAATCCTACTAGAGCAAAAACTTTGTTTAACAAAAGACATTAAGCCACAGTGTATCTAATCATTACACATGGTATCTAATACAGCAACATTCAAGAATACAAAAGAATATCCAAATAGCCTCTTGAGCAGCCTCAATGGGATTTGACCTACACTTTGAGTCTCTTTAAATAACAGCAAACTATATCCATCAGAGATTATTTTTCCTGTTAATCTCACCCTTAACAACAAAATAATGAAATATGAACATTATCAAAAGCTAGATCACTTACCATAAATGCCTGTTGAAATGCAGGGAAATGCCTGTGGAAAAAAACACAAAAATAACAATAAATTTGAAAAGAACAACTCTGTGGACCCCGACACCATTTATTTCAACATCTATTTTGCTTGATAATGGGATGCCCTCCCCTACTCAGAGCTCTGAAACCCTACTCAGTTGCAGTAGGAGATATTGTAGAAACAGGTATTATTATATCACTGAAAATGTTTTCTTACCAGCAATCATACCAGCTCACAAGAATCCACTGTTAAATTTTCAGGAATCTTGTGAACCAATTGTTAAACACAGTTATTATTAAGAAATTAAATCACATAAACCTGTAACAAAATAAGTTATATCTAAAACAAATACTCAGAAATCCTCTTATCACTTCCTAATTATTTTGCCACATTTTACTATTACCTATTCTCTTGAGATTACTTAGGTCTATCCTGTGTGTATGGTGGAAATACTGAGTACCTTGTCCCAGCTCCATGTTAAGCGATGTCATGTTGATGGCTTAAAATCTGAAAATATCAATCAACATTAATGTTAGACTAAATGTGTGGTTGATTGAAACCATAGGTTGACTATGAATATAAAATTTTGATAAAATTTTATAAAAGTATTTTGTAAGAATCAGTTGACTATACAAAATTTATAATAAAGGTTATTTCATAGTTTATTCTCATATTTGTGTGCTACACATTCTTTTTATTAGTAAAATTAAAAAATAGATTTATATACATACATACCCATTTTTTAGTCAGTTTTTTCAATATTTGCTGGACCACTACTGCTTATACCATATGCTATGGAATGAATGTTTGTGTTTTCCCAAATTTATATGTTGAAATCTTAATGTGATGGCATTTGGAGGTGGGGCCTATGGGAGTTAATTAGGTTATTAGCATGGAATCCCCGTGATGGGATTAGTGTTCTTATAAGAGGAGGAAGAGCAAGGTAGCACCCTCTGTTTTCCACCACAAGAGGGTACAATGAGAAGTCTGTTTGCAAACAAGGAAGTAGGCCCTCACCAAACACCAGATCTGCTGCTACCTTGATCTTGCACTTCTTAGCCTCCAGAACCGTGGGAAATAAATGTTTCTTTTTTCTTTTCTTTTTTTTTTTTTCTAGCTGAGCCACCCTGTCACCTGTTGGCAGCTCAGCGGCTGCTCAGAGGCTGCTCAGCTCGGGTCGGGACTCAAACCGCTGTTGCTCAGAGCTCAAACTCTTGAGCGAGCTCTTAATCAACTGAGCCACTCAGTTGGCCCTTAAATGTGTCTTTTTAAAGCCACCCAATCTATGGCAAATTGTTATAGCAGCCCTGACTGACTAAGACATCATATTTTACTTAGTGATGTTTAAAGATGTTGATTGAAAGAGAAAATGAGTGGATGTAAATATATAGTTAACTCTAAATTAAGCTTTCTAACAGTAGAAAGTCATCTGAGCTTGACACTGTCCTCTGCCAATTTACCTTTGTGTAAAGTTTATCAAGCTGTTTTCATCCTTCTGGTCTTTGCATTTTTCAATTGAAAATAAAGATGATAACATCCATAATATAGAAATGTGCTGTGTGAATTCATGACAGAATTTTTTTTTAAAGTGATTGATACTGCCCCAGAGGATCTAAAAACTGCAGCTACTGTTGGCTGTAATAATTAACATTATTACTGAACTCAATAATAATGAAACATCTGTCTTTTTTCTTTGCATCCTTGGGTTAAATGCCCTACATTTTATTTTCCTTAATGCTTTCATCGATTGTGCATTTATTCCCTTTGCATGGATGTCCTATTTAAAAAGTCACAATTTGTGTGATTTTGTTTTAGAGAGAATAATAATTAACTCTGTTAAGTTCACCTATCCATCTGCAAAATGATAGATTTTTTTTTCTCTCCCTTTACTAGCAATGCTACTGTTTCTAACAAGAAAATAAGACAGTTTCTGGAATGGAGTGGAAGTTAGCTTTTAAATAAATTAATGAGTTAATTCTGTGATCCCTTGGGTTCTTGAGATGCCAATAAGATCTGAAGAATGTTCTTGAATGTTCACCCATGACACAGACAATGAAGAAAGAGCACGAAGCAAATTCTCCTGAAAATATTGGAGTTTCTATAGGCATTTACTAAGACTATCAACAGGTCTTACTTTCAGTGTGAAAATCAATTGCAAGCTACTATAAGCAATTTGTTACTAATAGTAAGGGCTCCGAGTACAGGAATGGCCTACTTAAAAATACAAGTTAGAGAGGAGTCAGTCAGCCCTATAATGTGTGTCATGCTCACTCATGTCCCACTGTGCCTTTTAAATGAGTTAGAGAGAGGTAAGTTTACAGCTCATGCTCCAGGAATTTCATGGGAATGAACTGAACATGCAAACACCATCCATCTTATGCTTGCAGTAGAGAAAGAGAAAGGTTTGAGAACTGCTGTACGGAGCCATCAAGCAAAAGCTAGAGGATACCACAATGTTTTCAATAAGCACGTCCACTTTAACTCCCAGTGGGTATCTTTCCAGTTCATGATGTTGAGCAGTTTACTTAACTGCTCTGAGCATGAGTTTCCTCATCAGCAGATGGAAATGATGAGACTCCCTTCAGGGGTCTATGGGAGGATTAGGAAAAGTAAGAAACACAGAGCATTCTGCCTTACTGCAGTAATATCTTGATTCATGCTGATTGCCGTGGGGGGCACCATGACGCTAGCCAGGCTCCACTTCAAAGGGGGGCTTGTTGCCCTAAGGCAGGGCTTCCTATTCTTAGCACATTGATACTTGGATAAGATAATTCTTGTTGTTGGGCTCTGTCTTGTGTATTTTGGACTCTATCCACTTGACACCAGTAGCATGTTCCTACTGTGACAATCAAAATATATATGCAGACATTGTCAAATGTCCCCTAAGGGGCAAAATCACCCCTGGTTGAGGACTACTGCCTTAGAATCTAGGGTCTATACCCCAGCAGTGCTGTCAAGGATTGCCTTTTGAAGCATTGCTGCAGAGTCAAAGTCACCTCGCTCAAGGCCATGTCCCTTCCCAGGACAGCCCACATCCAATAATAAATACAGAGTATAAAGGCCTTGGCTCAATTCCGTGAAACACAGATGGGCCCAACTGTCTCCAGAAACTCCCCATGGGGTCAGGGGCCATCACTGGTCCTGCATCACGACTCATCGTTCCCTTTGCCCATGTTTGTTTCCTTCCCCTCCCTTCCCCAGACATTGATCCCAAGGGCACACCTTAGTAAACATCCTGCTCCCTAAACTCTGTCTCAGAATCTGCTTCATAGGGAACGGATCTGAGTTAACGCCCTTCTGCTTCCCTCTAAGGCCCAGTTACACAAGTCGTTTTTCCATCAGATTGAGCAGGAGACAGCACATGCTGAACAGGTAATGGCAACTTTCATTTGCCTCAGCTCCCCGCTCTATCTTGGAATCAACCATGTAACTTGATATTTGAGTCTGAATGTACCAACTGCCTTGTCTGTTTTAACAGGGACAAATAGTTTCATCTGAAAATGACATTGTTGCCTTGCATGTGAAAGCAAGCAGTCATGTAATGGAGTATAACTTTGGTAATATTACTGCATTAATTTGAACAAAAAGGCAGTGATAAAGCCAAGGTACAAGTACAATATCACAGAAAAATTTTATGTAAAACAACGTTGCATATAATTCACCCAAACTAAAGCTCCTCCATTAATCAGTTTTTATTATTTAAAAGATAGAAAAAGAGACAGAGAGATTGAGGAAAAAAAGAGTGAGCAAGTGAGCTCAACTAAGGGGTTTAACAGCACATAGTTTGTGTTCTTTTCAATAATAAATTTCTGATGAGGCCACCAGAAGTGAGTAGCATGGGATTTCATTATTTCAGAGTTGTAGTTAACATAACCATCTCCCAAAAAAGTCCTCTGCTGTGGAAGAATGATAGATTATACCAAAACTCAGGCCAATTAGTCTGGTTTGTTTTAAGTGCACATAACTCAGCAGTCACCTGTAGAACTTGGGGAATGACATCACCAGCCTAATTTGTGAGGCTCCAGATTTTCCTTCCAGAAAGACCCAGGAGCAAGAAGTCTCTATGTTAATCAGCTCTGAGCATATAGCCATCAGAACCAGGTTGTTGTTTTTTAATTTTTTTTTCCCCAAATCAGCACACACTTGTTGTCTTGGGGGTAAAACATAATAATTTGACATGGAAAATGAGAGAGGATTTTCATTTTGTAAAATTATAGATAAGGCCACCACCTGGAAAACACTTCCTTGGTTCAGCATGTTGATTCCAAGTAGATTTTTGAAAACACAAATCCTAGGACTGTATAATATGTCTCCCATCCTCTTGAATGTTTGTCTCTACTTACCCTATTTCTGTGACAGCAATTTGAGGGCAAGGAAGGAAATACTCTTCAATTTTCTTTGTCTTGACCCTAACAGCACCTCAAAACCAGGGCAAAAAGCCCAAGCCAACATCATCACCATCATTTGGTTTTCCTTGACTCTTGATTCTTGGTTCATGCCCTCCTGCAAAGTGGGAAATACTTCCTCTTCTCCTTATCCCTGGCCATTACCATCTACCCATTGCTTACGCAGCAGCCTTGTGATCTGAATAGGACTGATTTCATCCTTTCCTATTATACATAGGAATGTTTTGACTGAACTGAGTAAGTAACACACATTTTCCTCAGCCATGAGAATGGAGAGATGGAGAATCTGACATCACTGAGCCATTGGTATAAACTAACTGTAAAGTGCTCCTACCTCTAGAATCTTTCAATTGCTGAGCCAAAACTTTCCTCATTGTTAAGCCAGTTTTAGTTATATTTTCCAATATTTGCAAACAAAGGTATGGTTCCTGATATACAACTATGTGCCTTGAATTATATATCACATTTCACTGAATTGAGGAAGCCACCAATTGTAAAAAATATCATTATTGTGTTGAACTTTGTGTACCACTACACTAACAAAGAGGAAGCTTGGTAAGTTAAATATAATAGATGCTTTCTTATCATTTAGGGTTTTTATTGTGTACTTATTAAAATTGCTATTTTGGATTCATTTAGATAATTTTTTAAGTCACATCTTGCTCTAGGGCTTAGATAAAAAGGAGGTAAGTTACATTTTACTAAAACATCCTCACATTTAGAGCCCAGTACTTCTGACTCACTTTTCTACAGAGTCATAGATAATACATTTTCCAGAGTTTTACTCTTGTGCTCTCAAGAATGGTGTTGTTGATCCTGTCCTTCAGAAGCACTTCACTGTTGACTCTGAACTTTTCTCCTAAACCTCTAAACATAACAATCTCTCTACAGCTTTTAAATCTGGCTCCCTCTGTGTTGCCAACTAAGTTTTCAGACAGCATTGAAGACACATAACTCCTCCTTAAATGGCCCCTACTTCGTTGTTTGGTTGGTTGGTTGGTTGGTTGGTTGGCTAAAAGTCAGAAGGTTGCAGCTGTCCAGTCAATTCACCATGAATGACAACCAGTGAAAAAAACCTCATCACAACTATGTTTGAGTGTAAAACATTGCAGTTTGTAAAATGCATCCTACTTTAAAAGAAGTTAGAATATGAAGAAATGTGCATCAGTAAAATTCAGGGTACCATTTTTTGTCTTTAGATATTTGGTTGCCAGCATCATGGGCTGTCCCATAGTCCCCTTATCCAGAATGCAGTGTACCTCAGTATTTCTCAGTTTGATAGGCCTAACTCTGGGAGTATACAAGATATTCTGAGGTGTCAAACAGATGAGCATTGATGATGTCAATGTGATACATACATATTATTTTTATGTACTCCATTATTTTCCCCAAGTCTTCATCCCTCCTTCTTTCCTTCTACTATACCCTTTGTTATATGATTTTGCAGTTTCTCCATTAGGGGAGGATGTATATTCCTTGCCCCACTGATGTTGGGTTTGAGCATATGACTTGGTTTGGCCAATGGGATAATAGTAGACATGACATTTAGGCTTGAATCTTTGCACTCTTGCCTTTGGAGGAAAACCATGAGAAGCACACGCTTCATGTAATTGCTGGTCCAGAGAGGCTGAGTGACAAGTGGAACAGATCAACTGAATCCAGCCTAGGTCAGCTGTGCCCCAGCTAACCCCCTGGCGTGTGTGCAAGGAAGACCTGCTTATGTCTGCGTGTCACTGAGTTTCAGAGTTATCTGTTACACAGAATGATTATGGTAATAGCCATAATATAAATGTGGTAAAACTGTAAGTTATTATAATGTATTATAACAAGGAAAAATGGTTTTCTACTTAGGGTGACAATATAAATCTTCCTTTGAAAACAAAAGTACTTAAAGAGTATATTAAAATATCAGGTAATTATCACGTTAGAAGGTAGAATGTGAATGCTTAAAGTTAGAGAAACACTGATGCAGTAAATAGAAATTTGAATTAGAAGGCAAGAGACCAGAGTCACTCGTCAGCTATAAATCTGAGAGCCAACAGTATATCCCCTCAGCACCTCAATTTTCTCATCTATAAAAGGAACAGAGTTGGACTAGATGGCTTCTTCAGCTATTAGATTCTATGATGCTATAAAGCAGCCTCTTATCCTTCTCTATAACTCAGGATAAAGGTGAAAGAGAGCTAGGCAATCTTATACCATCCTGAATTCCTCATCGTGTTTAGACATGGCGAGGTGCAAACGTGGCAACAAAAATAGCTTGTCATTCTTGAATTACCACACTGTGACCAGCTCTATGCATATTATCTGTTTCACTCTCATGAACAGTCCTGTGATAAAGAACATATTGCACCCTTTTTATAAACATGGAGGAAAGTAAAGCTAAGACAGCAAATTTGCTCAAGTTCACAGAAAAGAATGCTAACTAAAGTATTTATTATGTTATGAAAAGAATAATTGATTCTATCTTTTTGCCTTTAATATTTCTTAATTATACAAATAACATATGAAGACATTCTCAAAAGGTTCAAGAAGACAGGTGTAGGCAGACAGCAGTGATAACTTTCTCCCATAGCCATGCCCCTCCCTTGCTGGCCTGGGAGGAGGGTATTCTAGTTAAATACCCTCCTCCCAGGCCATCAGGGTCAATAATATGGTGAACATCATCCCACCCCATGCATTTACATTGTAAAGCCTGGTTAAGATTGAGTCTTTCCTAGGTCTCAGTCCTCTAATCACTTCTCATCACACTTTAATAAAATTTGCCCTCAGGAGCATGGCCTCCAAGATCCCAGAGATCTGGCTTCCCCTCCACCCAATTTTCCTTCCACTTTTCCCTTTACTCACAGAGTTCCAGTCAGATTGGCCTCCTTTCATTCCTCAAACACAATCGTGCTTTAGAGTCTCGGCCTTGCTGTCCCCTCTGCCCAGCACACTTCCTTTTAGATCTCTGATCAAGTGCCACCTCCTCAAATGAGCTCTGGCCTCTGGCTCACTTACTCTGTATTCCCTTAGCTTGCCCAGCACCCCTTTATGACGCTTCTCACCACTAACAGACAGTTTTTTGCTAGTTCATTTTCTCCTCAACTTCAGTTCTCCCCCCATTCAAACTCCCATTGAAGACCTTTATTTTACTTATTGTTGTATCATCTGCATCTAGAATGAGGCCTGGAACTCAACAGATAGCTGATGAATTAATAAATTAACAATTGAGTTATATGGCATATACAAACATAAATATATATAATCTTTTTCTATACATATTGGAGCATACATTGTGCTTCATGTCCTGAGACAAGCTTTTTTCAGGTGCTAGATCTTAAAGATTTCCATGTCAGTGTATAATGATCTATCTCATGTTTCTAATGGTTATATTACTAGTCTATGGTGTGGCTCCCCTATGTTTACATAACTATTACCACATTGAAGAACATGTAGGTTATTTGTAAACTTTTCTATAACAAATAACCCTGCAATAAGCATTCTTGGCTTTGCCTTTATATATTTAACATATCCTGGTAGGACCCATTACTAGAAATAAAATTAACTTGTTTAACCATTGTGTTAAAAAAAAGTATAATTAAAATTTTGAAAATATTGACAAACAGTCCCTCTTAATATTTTTTTTCTAGTAAAATCTCTTCAATAGTAGAGAAGAATAAATGCTTCTACTTCCTATACCCACATTACACGGGTGAATAGAGCAAAAATATGCTGTCTCCTTAAGAAGTGACTCTGGCAAATGCAAATATTCAGTGTACCTCCCATCCCCAAGGCTAAATAAACTGAAGGTCAAGGTCATTTAAAGGAGACTGTGAATGAGATCACACTGAAATGGCCAGTGAAGTGTTTGGAGTGCACTGCATAAGCTCATCCAGGCACCATAATTATAAGCAATAACTTTGTTTTTGTTTTCTTCATTATACCTTGGAAATCACTGTCATAAAGTCATTTATTGCCAGCTGTTTTCATGTTTATAACTACAACTCCTGCAGTATAAAACAAACTATTACATAGCCATAAATAGTAGCAGTCCTCTTCCAAACTTTATGTTTTCCAAGAATACAGCTGGATTAGTTCCAAGGTGAATTTCTTGGATGCAAAATGTCAGAACCAGCAAAGGGAGAAACTTGCCTTTGCCCAAGCTTGCTCATGTGACTGGTAGGAATGTTTTGCTGTAAACTATACATATGTGAAAATGAGAACAGGTCACCATAAACTTGCTGAACCCAAAAGAATGTGCATTCTGTTCCAAAATGTTGACATCTGTAAACTCCCTTTACATAGAAGCAAAGGGAAGAAACAAAAGCAAAAAAAAAAAAAAAAGTCTCTTCTCATATCACAGCAAACCAGTGTGCAATATGAAAGTTCCAACTGAAAGAAAATGTCCTTAAAATGATGTCCTTTCAATAACCTTAATCACTTCCAATTTTGTAAGTATCCCCTCCCCATCTTCCTCCGACTTAAGTACATGTATTAGGCACACTTTGCATCCCTTGCACTGACAGCCAAGGGCTGGGGAGACAAAGGGATGCCTTTCGATGACCTTTTCCTGTGCAAAGCCTTGGGAAAATGGAGATAACAGTCAATCATTTCAGACCCCCTGAGAAGTAAATAACCCTCTTGAGACTGAAAGGTCTACAGCTCATAGCCATTGCCAAGGTCTAATTGTGCCTGCAGGGAGGGGCCTTCCTGGCTGAAGGTGGTGCTGAATTGACAAGGGAGAGCCTTGTACACAGAGGGCTGAGGGACTAGAGCACTGCCTGACAGAGCACAGGGCTTCAGGCAGAGCTCTGGAGGGCTTATGGACCTTTGAGCTTTCCACAGCATGACTGTCAGGGACACTCTCAGTGACCTGTCCTTCACTACTCTCCCATGCCTTTGCCCATAGTGTGACCCCACACACAGCAATTGTCATAGGGCTGCCCTCAGGCTCCTGGAACCTGCTTTGCTGGTGCACTTAGAAAGCAAGAAGTCTGGTCTTAACCAATGTTAGGTGGGGTGTGGGAAGGTGTCACTACTCAGGAAGACTTGCCCTGGTGGGGGCAATGCTGAGATGTAACCTTCATCCTCTGGAGAGCATCACCATTGAATTTTGCAGTCACCTAAGATTTGGCCTGATCTCTACCCGTTCCTTCCAGTCTCAGTTCCTCACATTTCACCTACTTTTATGTTCCTGGAATTTACCTAATAAATCCCTTTCCCCTAATCCTCATCTCAGAGTTGGCTTTTGGGAAAACTCAGAAGAAAACGAGCACAAGGTGACTTTTAGTCAGCCTTGGTTAAAGGGAGCAGAAAACGTAGAACAATCCTTATAAAACAATGATGAGGAGGAAAGAAATTCCTCAAGACCATAAAAACATGAACTGAGATCTGGCTGGAAACAAATGAGGGGCTGCAAAGGACATACAACTGGGATGAAATTCAGAGAGTGACCATGTAGGGAAGAGGTGGCAGCCCTGGGACTTTATGTCTCCCATGATGAGTGCAAGGCCCCACAAAGAATGTATGTCACGTAAAGGTTTGACAAATCCAAGTAGGGCTTACTATGTACACATGGTTTTGAGTCAATCCTTGACTTCCTTAATAATGAGTTGTATCTTCATATTTCTCTTAATTAGAAAGTTGAAGGTCTGATTCCCAGAGAAAACATTGATGAAATCCCATTAATAACAAATAACCACAAACCAAGAGACACAGATGGTCTCACAGAGGATCAGCCTGAAAGCTTTGGCACTCGTGGGTGGTGAGCCGATATTTTCTCAGTCTATGGGTTTGGGCACTCAACTACTTTTCACAAATCTGTGTCTCAAATGTTCTTGCAAGCCTCACTGGGGATCTACTGAACAAACTGAACAGCTTTTAGAAAGGAGAGAGATAACACACATTCAATAATATTTACAGAAAGGCCATGGAAACTGACAGGACACCAGAATGTCCAGAAGCTTCAGCTACCAGGCTCTCCTCCTCTGTGGCTTAAGCAAACAAATAGGAATAAAGATATCACCTGATTAATTCTAAAGCTTCCAGGACATTTTCACATGGGCTTTGCTGTCTCTCATAATAACACGTAAGACTGAGCGAGGGCATTATTATTACTGTCCCCAGACAGAGTGAGTAATCCCCCCAAAGTCGCCCAGTGGCTTAGAGGCAAAGCTCAGACAGAAGCCCTGATCTTCCGACTGAAAATTCTAAGTTCTTCTCACAGTAGAATAGAGTAAGTGAGGTCAAGGGAGAAGAAGAAAGGTAAAGAGAGGAGAAGAGTCCATTCTGAGCATCCTCAGTCCTTGAGAAAGGATTGGTTAGAGATGAGAATTCTTTTTCAGCATCAACACAGTATGAAACTCTTCTAGGCACTAGCCACCAGATCATAACAGTATTAACTTTGACGTCAAACTGAAGGTTAGTGTAACAGTATAACTGAAGATGAAGACACCTTGGCACTACTCCTCTATTCTATTTAGTGGAACTGAAGATTAGAACACTTTGAGAACCACTGAGTGATTCTATTCTAACCAATGCCTTCTTTCCCCCACTGTTGCACCAGACAGTTGTAGCCCAGCCTGCATCTTCCTCATATCCAGCACAGACTCTTTCCCCTGGGATGAGCTGACATCCTTTCTTTTCTGTGATTAGTAATCTGTCAGGCCACATAATTGGAGAGTGAGAAGATTGCTAGATTACCAACACACATAGATTTTAGGTCTGCAGATTTTTTGACACCTGTTTCATCTCTTAAAATGTCAGCATGTTCTCTCCACAAACTAGGCAATTCCATTTCAACCCCTCCATAATTTCATGGTGTGAATTAGAAAACATTACATATAAAAAGAGATGGGTTTCCACATGAATATTCCCACTTCTTAAGTCAATTATATGTACAAATGCTTGACTCTATTTCATATTTATGGAAGTCAAGTGAGACTCTCGTGACAGTTGCTTGGGGACTAAACTACAGTATGGTTTGTAAAGAATAAGGGCATTAAATAAAATGAGTTGTGATATGCAGCCTGAGTCAATATGTAAAGTTAATAAATTTTTCTTAGTCACACAGGAAGACATTAGTCAAGCATAATGAACGCTTTATATTTAACAAGGGAATTAATTAGGGGATAATGACTAAAAAAGAGATGTCTAAAGGACTTACCCTGTAGGAATCACTAAAAGAAAAGTAAGAAAAGAAAAGGAAAAGGAAACTGAGCATAGTCATAATTCCCAAGTTCAGGAATTGCTACTCATGGCCACAAAATGGCTGTGCTTTGTGGGTCATCAATCACTGTGAAGAGTTGATCAACTGGAGTCTATTATGGAAATGAGCAAAAAGAACAAGATGAGCCCAGCCAGTCTGCAAGATGTCTGACAGCTCAGGCCCCAGGAGGTGAGTTATTTGTACACATTCCCCAGTGTTTGCTGCATTAATCCAATCAAAATATCCAACAACCACAAAGAGGGAAGCAGGCAGCTTGCCTTTCACTGTATATACAGTAAGTTCTCACTTAATGTCATCAATAGATTCTACTACTTTAAACAAAATGATGTATAAGGAAACCAATTTTAACATAAGCTATTTGATATAAACAGGAGTTAAGTTCCATAGCATCTAATCAACATTACAACAAAACTATGTTGAACAAAACAACACTATTTGAGGACTGGTTGTATATGCCAAGGATCAGTGTTGGTTCCTGCACTGGGAGATGGATAAGCCAAATTTTGAAGAATGTTACACACTTGTGATTCACTAAATATAATTGAGAATAAATTTTTCTACTCTTAGGGAATTAGTGTATGCACTAAATTGTCATTATTGTTAGAGGGGCAATGAAGAGGTCACACATGCAGGGATTGATGGGTGGATGTATGGATGGATAGATGGGTCAAGAATGGCAAGGTGGAAGTGTAGATAGTGAATGTATGCATGGAACAATTCTTGATTTACAGAAGCATACTTTTAGCTACCACTAGATCTGGTAGATTTTGACTTCATTGAAAATTGAATTTCACAAAGTGAAGGATTTCATTTTAACCACATTCTCACAATTGCATTTTGATTGAGGACAAACGAAATAAAAACCATCCATAACAGCACAATCTTAGGTAAAATGTATTACAGCCAAGAGTTATGGTTTTTTTGAGTGCATGCAAGAATTTCTGCTCACTGCTTTTCCTCTCCTTACATGTCACTATTTTTTTCCTTTTTGAGATTCTCTAAAAGTGGGACACAGACTTAACATGGAAAAGAATAGTGTCATTAATAACAGATATCACTTGATGTAATTGATACAAGTTTTTGAAGACACGGTAAGAAGCCAGTGATTAGCCAAGGCTTCTATGCTACGGATTTGTTTCCCATAAGTTCCAAAGAGCTATTTAAGGTGCCTGGACCCCCTGAAATGCATTTCTTTCTCAACCAACATTTCATCATGGGATCTCTAGGTCATATTTAACTGCAGAAGCTATTAATGATCCCTTTTGACCACACTTCACACTACTTTACTGGTTTTTAGTGTTCTGCTAGAAGCACAGATATCTCAGAGGTCAACTGTCCCTGGCAGTTATCTCTTTCAACAATCCCATGCATATCTCTTCTCTCCATATCTTTGATAGGGCTCACCCAGGCTCCGCCTAAACTTCCCCCTGGGATGGTGAGTTCACTGGCTGAGAAAGTCCATGGACCAGTGCTTCTCAAATTTCAGTGTGCTTTCACTCACCTGGGCATCTTTTTAAATGCAAATTCTGATTCAGTAGATCTGGGGCAGGCTGAAAGTATGCATTTCTAACAATTGCCCAGATAATACTGCTGTTGCTGATCTCTGTATATTTATAGTAGCAAGTAACTAGACAATAATACCACTTTAAGTTGTACTCTTCAACATAACATTGCACAAATTGAAACCTGGGGGAGGCAGGGAGGAAATTACTGTTTCCACTTAACACATGGATACCTGAAGTGGCAGCTCTTTCAAAGCTACAAGGTAATGAGTAGTAAACCAGACAAAGGACAGATGATGAAGCCCATGCTCTTTCCCCGCCCTTGTATTTTCCCATAAAAGTGCACTGTTCAAACACCCAACTCATTTCATTCTGCTAAATACACTTGTCATTCTGCTCACGTGGACAGAATGTGAACATTAGAGTCTCAGTTGTTTTCTGGTAGGACTACTTTTTCTGTTCTTTCTTTCCATTTCAATTCTATATTTTAGATCCACAGTTAACGTATTCCAGAAATTTGGACTAGAATAGTTCTCAAACATTTATATGTAGACAAGTCAGTGGGGGACCTTGCTAAAATGCAGATTTTGATTCAGTAGGTCTGGGTTGAGGTCTTAGCTTCTGCATTTTTAACAACTCCCAGATGATACCAATGCTGCTGATCTTGGGGCTACCCTCTGCCTGATAAGAGTTTAGAACATTACTCACTGAACTTTCACACTCTGATCCCTCTGCTCATGTGGACCCTTATATCAGTAAAGCTTCTTATGGTGCAAATAAAAGGCAACTTATCTCCAAGTGGCACTCAAAATAAAATAAATGTATGGTCTTTTACAATTTAAAAAAAATCCAGTAATATGCTTCGGTTAAGCCTTGATCTAGCTTCTCAATGATATCTCCAATTACATACTAGGTGACTAGTTGACTTAGGCTAATTGGCTGGTATAAACCACATGTGTGTACATATGTAGTAGTTGTGAACATGCTACCTGTTGAAGAGGAAGTCAAGCAGTACACCAGGGTTTGTTTTTTGGTTTTTTGGTTTTTCTTTCTCCTTCTAATACAAAAGCTGAATGAAGTATGCCCGCTTGTCAAAATTCCACGTGGATTTTTTTTCTTAGGTTGAGAGGAAGGCCCTATGGGATGATTTCTGAAAATATTTATACTGCAAAGACTATAGTCAGTATCTTAAGAACTTGTAAGACCTTGGTCATAATTCAAAGGCGTAAGTTATTAAGGACTATGGAAAAACCCACAAATATATAAATTATTCTGTCCTGTCCTTAGATTGAAACATAGACCAACAGTTAATTTATAGTTTAAAAAATCTCCATTAAAGATTCTATGAATACTCAACCCAATATTTAATAACCTTCCCCAATCACATATACATTTTCTCCCTGTGCTTTTTCCTCCACTTCTACGACCTCTGCCTCTACTCTTTCCTTGTTTGGATTGGGTAAGATGGAGTGACCGCTGATGTGGCACATAGGACCATTCTCATAGGACTGGGGCTCTTAATTAGCAACTTCAGAAAAGTTAATAAGGGGAAAGAAAGACAAGAACCTCTGTTTATTCTGTTTCCTTTAGCTCTGGTGTATGTTCATTAGTCTGTTGACTTCAGTCCTTCCTTTCAGAATTCTGAAGTGAATCTCAACCCTCATGTCACTCAGCTTTGATGTGGAGCAAAACTTGCAAAAAACAAAAAAATGTTTCATATTTCTCTAAGAAATGTCATGACATTTTGCATTCTGCAGTGAATGCACAGCTTACAAAATTATGTTGATGTGATAGTGACTCTGCTATCATATCCAGGAATTCAAATAACAGAAGAAAAATGTGAAAATGTTCAAATGAAATCAAGGAAAAGCACTTATTTATAATTATGGATTTTTATTGTATTTTTCTCCTCTTGAATTATGATATGCAGTGTTTTCTAGTTACTTAAAGTAAGAGATATTTTTGTAAAATTAATAGCAATGCATATACAAGAATTTTTTGGGACATTTTATTAGGGAGATTTTTAAAGTACGTAATGACTCGCCCACAATATTTTATGAGTTTTCATAAATGGGTCATTTGTTCAGATAAGAATTTAGTTGTAGAAAGAACAGAGAGTTATATTTGGATCTTAATTACACAGGCCAGAACCACTGGCAAAGTTATTAGACATAATGATTCCTAAGCTCCCCAGAAGAATGGACTTATCTGGGGGATCTCACCGGGGCCATTTTCTGGCTTTAAGAGTCCTAAAAGTTTACCATGAGGCTCTTCAATAATGTAAACAGTGCAATGCCTGTGCTAAGGTCTTAGAGTGCTGTCAATTTCCAGGTGGAAAACAGCCTGGATCTATCACTTTGGAAAATCAATGAAAGTATCTGGATAAATCAGTGGAAACGGACATCATTTAAGACAAAGTTTTTCTTTAATCTACACTGTCCTGATGGTCACTTAGACCATATGCTTTGATATTTTAGTTACCATGTTATGACTGACTGATAGGATACAATATGGTCAAAAGGCAACACATAAAGGGTATTAAATAACACCATTAAATGGACTGAATTTTCTTCCCTTCTCGATCTTTTTTACCATTATTGCAGCTTCCCCCCTCCCCCGTAGTGCATATGTAAAATTAAATCCCTTTGAACTTGCTTAACCTCTGCTCTGTAGGTCATCGTTTGTCTCATTAACACAAAATTATAGGGTGTTTTGATGCTCCAACTGGTAGCAACAACTAATATTATTTACAGCTCTTTTTCTCACAGTATTTGCACCTTCTGGAAAACAATGAGAAAATAATTACCATTGACTTAGGATCTGAACTTTTCAAGTGGTCTTTGTTACCCACTAGATAGTGAGGCTTAGGAACAATGGAAGAGGCAGAGAGGAGAGTGTTGGGAGGTGCTGAGAACCTCGAAACAGCCACAGGCGCATCAAGAGGCACAGAGATAGTCACAGCAACAGCAAGCTCAGAGCCACTTCCAACCCCACACCCATGGTGCTGTACAGCCCCCAGGATGAACCCCTTGGGGGCATCCTCCTGTAGACTGGGATTTTGCTTCAGCCTCTCTTACTAGAGAGGGGCTTTATGGAATGGGAAATGAAGGACAAGCGTGCAAGCAAGCATTGATGTTTTTCATTAGGTAATATTCTTCTCACAGCTCTATACAGAGTCTAAAAATTCAATTGTAGTTGAAGCATCAACTCATCATATTTTTTAGATTTAGTGTAATGGGCTAAGTAATTTGTGGACAGTTCCAATACTAACTTACTATGGTAAATATCATTGTGAAATTGAAGGGAATAATGTTTTTCTATAAGATTTATCGAAACCCATGAAATCATAGTTTTTTCTTATATTGGGTTGTTGGAAAAGTCATGACGCATGTTTGTGACAGATGGCACTGGTTCAGTTTTGGAAGTACTAGAGTGATTCACATCTATGTGATTGCTATGTCATTTGACAGATGACAGTTCTAACTGCATTCTGAAACAAAATTGAGTGAGTTGGCTGAGTTTTGGAGATTTTACAAGTTGAAGATGGAAGACCAAACTGTGCATTTTTGCCATATTTTACTATTTTACTTCCATAAAGGGAAGAATGCGTGTCAAGCTTGTGAGAAGTTGCATAAAGTTTACAGTGACAATGCTCTACAAGAATGTCAGTGCCAACAATGGTTCACGAAATTCTGTGCTGGTGATTTTGATCTCAACGACGCTCCTCAGTCAGGGAGGCCCACTGAGGTTGATGATGACAAAATAAAGGCATTGACGGAGTCTAATCCATGTTACATGACATGCGAGATTGCATAAACATTGAATATCCATCATTCAAGCATTCACTACCACCTGAAAAAGCTGGGATACGTAAGCAAGCCCGATATTTGGGTTCCACATGAACTCAAAGAAATTCATTTGACAGTGCATATAAACATCTGCAATGTGCTCTTTGAACGTGAGGAAAATGATCCTTTTTTGAAGCAACTGATAACTGGTGATGAGAAGTGGATTGTTTACAACAATGTGGTGTGCAAACGGTCTTGGTCCCCCGATGTGATGATTCGTCTCAAACGACATCGAAAGCAGACATTCATCAGAGGAAGGTTATGCTCTCAGTGTGGTGGGGTTTTAAAGGTGTCATGTTTTTCGAGCTCCTACCAAGAAACCAAACAATCAATTTGAATGTGCACTGTTGGCAACTGGACAGTTTGAACGAATCCATCATGCAGAAATGTCCAGAGCTTGTTAATTGTGAAGGAGTTGTGTTCCATTGAGATAATGTGAGACCACACAGAAGTTTGATCACCAGTCAAAAATTTCTGGAATTTGGATTTGATTCATTGCCACACCAACCACACTCGCCTGACCTTGCCCCATCAGACTTCCACTTGTTTTCTCTCTTCAATACTCCTTGCATGGTATAACGTTCAATTCAGAGGAGGCTGGAAATCAGTACCTTGTTCAGTTTTTCACAAATAAAGACAGGTCTTTCTATGAATGAGGAATTATGAAGATCACTGAAAGATGGCAAAAGGTTATCGAACAAAATGGGAATTTTATCATTGATTGATCTTTGCTCTTTATATAAATAAATGACCTTTGAAAAACCATAGACAGAATACATCATAACTTTTCTGACAACCCAATATTTTCAAGCACCTATGAGAAAATTTAATAAACTAGGCATAGCAGGATGCAGCATTTCAAAATTTACCTGAGAAAGGTGATGAGATAAGGGGATGCGTAAAGGATTTTCAAAATCTGAATATTTTTATCATTAGCAGACAAAATTAGTTCTAGCAAATTCCTAAAGTAATCCATTTAACAAAGTAAAAGCAGTAATGCTATCTGTGAACAATATTAAAATTCTCTTTACCAAAATTTCAGATTAACAACTATAGGAAATTTCAAATTAATAAAATATTTTACCAGGAAAGACAAATCATGATTTCTAAAGAGTTTCTGTCTTGGAATATTGCCTAGGGTGTGATTTGGTTTTAAATATATGTGTGCATGTGCGTGAGTGTGTGTGTGTGTGTGTGTACACACCCTGAAGGCAATTACTTAGTATGAAGTACCCTAATCAGGTATTCACCCTCCAAAGACAGCTACATCAACATATTAACTATCATTATCATTATTTAATAGCAGAGGGTTAGTTAAGCAAATAATTATCATTATTTAATAACAGAGGGTTAGTTAAGCAAATAAGATATTAGAAATAACCCTTTATTGGTAAAATAATGGGTGTTCAGATATACAGTTGGCTAGATAAATTTTATGTGCATCTTCACCTCTGCATGAGAGATTTTATGAAATCTAGAGATTCTGGCAAGCTCAGCCACCTAAGACCTTGGGAACCAAGCCTAGGTCACATCTCTGTCTGAAGATACAATCACACATTGAATGGACGACTCCACAGCCAGATCTACCGAGAGGACCGGCTGCTCAAAATGAACTTTTTAATGAAAGTTGTTTGCTGGTGTGCCTGGAGGTGGAGGGGTGTCACTAAGCTTACAGGATGAGTAAGGCTGTATGACTATTTTTGTGACTGCTTGCTAATGGATGTTTGTATGTGTGACAGAATTCAGATGTGGTTGTGAGATATCAGTGGAAAATTTTCACCTCTTTCTATTTTTCACCGCTACCAGAAGTTACTAATATTTGCCAAATGGCTGTAATGATTGCTAAAGCTGTGGGCACAAACATAGTAACAAAGGTGGAGTGTGGTGCTAAAGAGGCCAACTCAGGAGAGGAGATATTTTCCAAATACACCCAAGGAAGGTAACTCAGCATAAGGGAGACTAATTTTTTTCTTTTTTCAATCTAATTACAAAATACACTACCACCTCAAAAATGAATGCTACCATACAAAGCATTTCTTCCTTGTCAAGATCGATTTGATGGCATAAGCTAGAGATATTCAACAGCTCTATTTAAGGAGAGTGAGGTAAAGAAAGGCACTGGTTTGATTGAAACTTTTCTTCCATTACATTTATTAATATCAGTTGGCTGAGATGTTTTTTCTTGCTAACAAGTATCATTAGTATTCCCCAATTATGTTTACTCATCTATTTTAAATTTTGCAGAGAATTTAAAAGGAAAGAATGAATTTTTTAAAAAGTAAAGATGAGAGGAAAAGGGGAACAGACTCAGGCCAAGACAGTAAACAAGTGGGCCAGATGTCAACAGCCAATTTAATCTCCCAGGTTCTGAGGTTGCACCTGGATTTGTTTCCTTAGCTTAACCAGTTTTGGTTATCATTATAATTTGGTGTTTAGCACAAATTATTTGTTGTTGATGCTTCATCAGTGGCCCCTGAAGCTCTGTTCCCATGCACACCAGTACCTTTTCAGTGACTTTCTGGCCATGGATGGATATCAGGTGGGACAAATCTGAGACCTGCTCCCTGCAATCTGTCAGAGGATCTCATGGGATTGAGCTCTCATTCTCCACAGTGGCAACCTGTTCAATACTGCACCTGTATTGGCTTTCTGCCATTCCCATTGTGATTTCCACGTTCGTTTATCAGTGGATCCTAGTGTCAACTCCAAAACCAGCTAGTCATAGTGTCTGCTCTTGGGGAAACCCAGCCTCAAACGGTGCTCATATTAGGTACATGTGCTCATATCAATGTCCATATTAAGCACACCTTGTAAACCATCTTTATTCTCCCAGAGACATGAACAAAATAGCTCCTTCTCTTTATGCTATTTTTGCATTCTATTGTCACGTCTGGTTCTCCTGCGGGGAAGAATTATAAACTGCAACACTGTGACTCCTGAAACTGCATATAATCACTATTCAAGAGGAAAAATGGATTGCAAAATAAAAACTTCCTACAGCTTGATATACAGAAAGTAAATGCAAGGAAGTAGAGAAGTGAAAATTTAGGCAAGTTTGATGCTCAATCATGCTAATTTAACTATAAAAATGACAAGTGAAAGCTTTAGGAGTGCATCATAACTCATTTGGTCCCAAATAGAGGTTATTTTATTGTACAAATTTTCACAGATGGTCCATTTTTACACAGCTGATCTATATTCAACCAGAATTGGCTTCCATGGAAGCTTTAAAAATAATAATAACAACAACAATAATAATACATGATTCTGTCATAGATCTATCAGTTGTAATTAGGGGAAAGGTAGAGAAGAAAAGAGGCTCACTGTATTCATATTGGGTTAGGTAACAAGCAAACGATATATTAGAAATAATTCCTTATTAATGAAATGAATGGTGTTCAAGATATGTAGCTGGAATTGAAGGTGACAACTATTAACTGAGACCAAAGGGATCTCCCTGAAGCAGAACAGATAAAATGACACCATTTTCACAAACCAACTTGCTTCACCTTTTAAGAGATTCTCTCCAGATTTCCTTTGCCAGGCATACTCAAAGATAAATAGAAACATGACTCTCAGACAAATATTTACAAGTCTTGGCACCACAGAGCTCTTTCCTTTCTATAACATATTGTGTATTTACACAGAGACACACTTGCTTCTGCTGAAAGATGTCATCTCTGGAGGGTAAGGGCCAGAGGTCATCTTTAATGTGGTTTTATTCTACTGATCTCAGTGGCTGAACAGGAGGGAGAGCTTTCATTCAGTGTGGTCTTTCATCCGATTCACTTCTTCTGGTATCGTCACATGCTTTGCCCCTTCATAGTTTAAGGTCAAAAGTAAAAGGAGAAGATGTGGCTTGCTTGGAACAGTGGATAAAAAAAGAGACTTTAAAAAGCAAAGGGCTATTATAGAAACATGCATTTTTATTTTATTTGGTCTAGTACAAACCTCTGTAATCTAACGAATACTACCAAGGCTGTGAGATATAATCAGGTAAATGTTGTCAAATACTCTAAGGATTTCCATTCTACACAGCCAGAACCTGTCATCTGCCCTGGCCAGGAGGTTATGCTGAAGTTTGTAAAGGACTCTGCAGAGGAGGGCATTTGTGTCTAAATCATACATTCTCCAAGAACATTCTGCCTGTGGCATTGCAGAGTTTATTTTATTTTTTTATTTCCTTAAAATAAGTTTCTGGTTTCAAATTCATGGGATCTTGAAATCTTATGTAATTCCTGCACATTTCCTGCCTTCCACTGCCTAGGAATTTAAAATAAAAATCAGCCACTTGAAATAACCACACTGGGTCCCTTTTCTTAATGGGATGTTTGGAGGAATGACTGTCCTGAAGTTGAATTTTTGGGATAGCGGGCACAAAATCTTTGGGTCTTGCTGCCACTAATTAGCTGTGTGACCCTGCAGAAACCACTTCATGTTTCTCTGGGTTTCATTTTCCTCATGTGGAAAATAAAGAGGTGATTTGTAAACTTCTTCCCCAGACTAATGTTCTTTGATTCTAATAGCCACAGCTAACTTTCACTGAGTACTTACCATGCATTATTCAGTATTTCAAATGTGATACATGGATTACTCATTTAATTTTCACCACAAGCGCATAAGGTAGGTTCTGTATTTATCATTGACCCTATTTTATGGATGAGGAAACTGAGGCCTAAAGAGATTCATTGTCTCATGCAAGATCACATACCTAGTGAGTGGCAAAGCCGGGGCTTGATGAAGCACTTTATAAAATGCTCTCTTAACCACCAGGCTAGCTCACCTCTCTGTCCAGCTCTGACCGCCTTAATGCTGTCCCATAGTAAAAGACGTATAGTTACACAGTGTCTCAGATCAGGTTCCCAAAAGCAGACACTGAAAATAGGATTTTGGATAAAAGCATTTTATTTGGGGGATGATTTCAGACAGTGCAGTGAGGAAGAATGAGACAGGAAGAGAGCAAAGCCAGAATCATGCACATTAATAAATGAGTGACTACTGTCCTGCTGGGGGTACTCTGAGGAACTGTTTATAACACAGCTTGGAGTTTTCCACTAAGGGGTGAATTTAGAGAGGATGTTTGGCACACACTCCCATCCTAATTGGCTTACTTGAGCCAAGCACACCCTCTGTGCCAGAGAATGCCTCCAGGTCTGAGCTGCAAGAAGTCTTCAACAAGTACTGGAGCTGGTTAGGAACATCCTGGGTAGGCTGAGTGACAAGGGTAAGGTACTGACAGCATCTGCTATGCCTGGCTAAGAAGTGTATGGACCGAGACTCACACGTAGGGCGTTTGGCTCCAGTCCTTGGCCTCTGAACAGGCAAATCACCTATTTTGACAATTGCGTGGACTCAGAAGTTACTAAAAGGAAAAAGCCTTGCTCAATCTTTCTCCAACAGGTACTCTGCCAACCCGGCTTATGCCTGTGCAAGGGAAGAATTCTGAACCATTCTTTCGTTTGGTTTAATTCTAGATTTGACACATCCCCATGATTTATAAGAGACCCAGGATACTTAATGAACTTGATCTGTGCCTTGAGCTAACTATATCTCCCTGTGCTCAGCTGCTATTGATTAAAAATAAATGCTGGCTTTGTTTATACTGGACAATTTGTTTGTCCTCTCCACGAATGTCCCATTAGCTATTAGACTCATTTTTTAGTTCAATTGGCAAGGCTAGAAAAGTTTGTATAAGTGCAAAATAATATGTGGCTGCCATTTATGCTCAAGTTGAAGGCATTTAAAAATAATTTCAGCAAAACTTTTCATTTTTTAATTAAAGAATAAAACCAAGTTTGATCATATTACTCTGTAAGATAACATTTCACCAGTAAAAGACATTCCCCAAAGGCTCTAATAAAAAGAACAAATAAGTTATAATATGATTAATCCATATTAAAGATCCTCTTATTAAATAAGGTTAGCAAGTCTCATTTGGTAGCATACTTAGCTTTGAACTAGATCAAGGGTTGTTACTATTTGACATTTATGGACCTGGCGGCAGAATATGATAAAGCATTTGAGTGAGCAAACTGGACATGATCTAACAGCCCAATAAAACAATGTTGGGCACTTGCGCTGAGTGTGGCAATCATTTAGTCATCTTATCCTCACATTACATTGCAGGTGATTCAAATGTAAATGACAACTCCAACATCAGACTACCTCACTGGGCTCCTGGGAGGCTAACACAACCAGACAATTGCAACTTAGGGGAGGAAGGGCACGGCAGTGAATAGACTTCTCAGGGCCAGAAGGGACAAACCTCTCTTCTCAGAATCCCTAACCCATATTCTCAGGTAGCCAGATAAACAGTAGACCACTGCTTCTATTCATTTATTCAGCTGGTCATTACGTGCTCACTGAGACCTTACCATGTGCCAGACACTGAGAGTGCTGCCATTACTTTGGTGAGCAATAGCAGACTGGTTCCTACCCTCAACAACTTCAAAATCTGGCAGGAAAATACAATTTAGTGAAAGAAGCACACCAGTGTGCAAGTGTACCTGTAAGAGTTGTGGGGAAGGATAATTGCAAGATGACAAGATGTACAATTGGCAATTTGACCTAATTATGAAGGTCATGGTTGGAAGAGTTCCCTGAGGTAAGAAGACATGAGCTAAGATGTATAAGATGGGGAGGAATTAACTGCACAAGAAGTGTAAGGGAAAATTTTCAACAAAGAGAATTCCAGGGAAGGGAACGCATGTGCAAAGTCTCAGGGTACAGGAGTTAGGATAGAGCGGGAACTTAGATTCCTTGAGACGCTGGCACAAGATGAGACCAGAAAGACTTAATTAGGGATGTCTGCTTCTATCTTAAGCAGCATCTCTTTTGGGAGCATCTTTCTATTGATCCTACCGGAAGCTACCCCACACTGACGTGCTGAATCGACTGCACATCCCCTTTGTGCAGCATGAGACATTCGAGGGCAAACACAAGGCCTATTTGTTTCTGCCTCCTATGCACTTAGCACCATGACTGGCTAAATCAGTCTTTTTTTATTATTTTATTTACATGAAATTAACATGCCATAAAAATTCACCATTTTAAAGTGTACAATTGACTGGTTGTTAGTGTATTCATAAACTTGTACAACCATCACCACTATCTAATTCCATAACACTTTCATCACTTGAAACAGCAAACAAAAAATCCTACCACCTCATACTCATTAGCAGTCACTCCTAGTCTCCTCTCTCCTCAGTGCCTGAAAACCAGTAGTCCAGGAACTTTTACTAAAAAGGCTATTCTTTCTCCATCAAATTGTCTTACACCTTTGTGAAAAATTAAGTGACCATATATGTGTGTGTGTGTGTGTGTGTGTGTATATATATATATATATATATATATATATATATATATATATACATATGTATAATTCCTGGGCTCTCAATTGTATTGCATTGGTCTATATGTCTATCCTTATGCCAGTACCACACTGACTTGATTACTGTATATTCTCAGTAAATATTGAAATCAGGAAGTGTGAACCTTCCAGCTTTATTCTTCTTTTTGAAGAGATTGCTTTGGCTATTGAGATTCCTGTGGTATTCCATGTGAATTTTAAGATCAGCTTCTCCATTTCTGCAACAAAGGGCAGTTGGAATTTTGATAGGATTACACTGAATTTATAGATTTCTTTGGAGAGTAGTGCCACTTTAACAATATTAAGTCTTCCAAACAATGAACATGAGATGCCTTTCCATTTATTGTCTTCAATTCATCCTAGTGAAATTTTGTAGTTTTGTAGTGCAAGTCTTACACTTCCCTGGTTAAATTTATTCATATTTATTCATTTTAATGCTGTGGTAATTAGCATTGTTTTCTTTATCTCATTTTCTGAATATTATTCCTAATGTGTAGAAACACAAATGATTTCTGTATATTAATCTTGTACCCTGAAACTTTGCTGAATTCATTTATTAGCTCTAATACATTTCTTTGGTTTTGTTTACTTTTTTTTTCTTTTTTCTTTGCAGATTTCTTAGGATTTCTACATATAAAACATGTGACCTGCAAATAGAACAAGGTTTTTATTTTTTTGTTTTCATTTTTGTGGGCTTTTTTTTTTTTTTTTTTTTTTTTT
>NW_017731370.1:361332-367828 GCF_001890085.2 Hipposideros armiger
GCCCCGGCATTAAAGAGTCTTAAAGGCCATGTTGAGAACCTAGTTTTATCTAAGTACAATAGAAAAATATTAAAGCTTTTAAGCAAGATAATGTGTGTGTGTGTGTGTGTGTGTGTGTGTGTGTGTGTGTGTGTGTGTGTGTAAGAAAGCATCCCACTTTCTGCAGTGGAGAGACTGGATGGTGTGGGGGCAATTTGTATGCAGGGAAACCACTGGGGGCCTGTGCTGCACTCCAGATGAGTGATGGTGATAGCTCAGGTGAGGGTAATAGAGATCTATGTGTGATGGAGGGTGGGGGATAGTCAGGGAAGACAGAGGTGCCTTCTCTGAGGTGATAACTGAGCAGAAATATGAAGACATACAGATTCTCCGTCATGTCTATCTACCTGCCAGCATTTTCACTTTCATTCCTTGAGATGGTTAATTTTATGTGCCAAATTGATAAGGCCTTGATACCCAGATATGTGGTACTGGGCCTGAATAGAGAGGAAGACTGCACATCTTAGATGCCAAAGCCTTTGGTCAGTAAACATGAGTATACAGAAGGTCTGCAAATAACAGAGGAGGTATAAATCTCAAAAGCACAGAATTTTTACAAGCAGGTCGAGTAGGAGTTCTCTGAAACATCCAGGAGAGATCAACTTCCCCTATTGGCCCAGAGGTTGGAGTAGGTAAGAAAATAAATCACACCCGCATGCCTGATCCTGCTGTGATTGTCACACACATCTTGCTTTCTAGTACAATTTCTTAAGCAATTAACATCTGTTGGTTTATTAATTACAGTTTGCTTTAAAATGTGTCCTCTTAGCTAAACAGTAGCGTTAGAAACAATATTGCCAATTGGATTCCCTTTAACTGTGACACAGAATACTGAATAAATAGGAGATTAAGGAATAACCAAATCAAATAAATAAGTTAAATGTATTTTGTATAAAATCAAAGTCTTGTCAATAAATTTCTATCAAGATGTTTCCACCCAAAAAGCAAGTAAACAAACCTAGAATTATTCTAAAAATGAATACACCAGGATCATCTACAGTAAATCTGCTACACTTTCAAACACTGCAAAAATGGAAATATTGTATTGTAGTGAGGGTTGGATCTCCTTGTAAATTTCCAAATAGCCACCCAATAGGTATCAAATCTGAGACATGGCAGTAGATACACAATGAATGAGAATTGCTCTTATTCACCCTTTTGTTCTATTATTGCATATATCCCGTTATAGATATAGTAATAGTTCATGTGCGTGACTTAAATAAATGTGAGTTTCTTCTTCTCCCATAACAGGTGAAGGCAATTCTTCAGTACTGTGGGATTGTTCTTGTCCTTGTCTGCCATTCTTAGGGCAAGGCTTCCATCCTAATAGTCTCCACCTCCAGCCCCACGGGCTGAGTTCCAAACAAAAAGACAGAAGGGACAAGGAAGCCAGGCATTGTACATATTAAGAAACAAAAATTTGCTAGAAATCTCCAGCAAATTTCCACTTAGATTGCATTGGCCCCAGCCATGATACATAACCACACCTGGCGACATAGAAGTCTGGGAAACATGTTTTGTTTTGTATTTGTTTTGTTTTTTCAAATAGCTGGGTACATTGCCATCCAAATCATTACTATTAATGAATAAGTAAAAGTGGATATTACATCTAAAACTAACAGAGTCTGCCATAGTTATAACACACACACACACACACACACACACACACACACACACTTAGATATGCAAAAATGTTAAAGACTGAATTGTAAAAAATTTTAGAACATGTACTATTTCTCTTTTTGCCTCTACGTGCAAGCATTGCAACTCTATTAAGAGGGCCTGCCTTGGGATATTAGTTTATATTACTCTTGTATTTCTCTTGTAATATTTAGCTATCTCATGCCTCTCATACACATTGGAAATTAGTCTCAATTTTCAAGGCTTAAGATGCCTAATTAAAGCACAAAGCCTTTCTCAATCACATCAAATTATACCCTTTGGGGAAAAAAAGGATTTACAGCAATGGAGAAGGGCATATATGTAGCGTCAAATTAGTTTTAGTTTCCTTTTTTTTTTCTCCTTTGCTTTTCCATTTCCTAAATACATCTTCCCAGAAGGACTACCATGTACTCACTCTTCTGGGCTTTCCTCCTCATGTCTGCTCACATATTCACTCTTTTCAATTTTGAAACCTATTGAGACATCCAGGAAAAATGCTTGATCTCAAAGATATGGAAGGAAACATTTCATATTCAGCCATCCCTATGCATTCCCCAGTCTCTACATATTTAAGACATTTCAAGAGCATTAATAAAGAACTTTTCAATAATTTTATTATTTAAAATATTTATAATTTTCAATTATGCAAGCAATGGGCAATTTCAGTGCATTTATTATAGGTCTAATTCTTGCCAGTCAGTGTACTTACTATTTTGGCACTCTATAAAATGAAAAGAATATACACAGTCAAGTTTATCTTTTAACTTCCTCTTGTTTTTACTGAACCTTCTAAGGATAAATATCTATAGGGCCGTCCGCACAACACCACGGCCCACTGAAAAGAACCTGGAGAAATGAAATTGATCTTCCTGGACACATATCATCTGTGTGGCTTGGACCACTGCTGAGAGCTTGAGCTACATTTCTCTTGCCAAGGGAGGTTACTAAGACCTGGAAAATGCCTCCAAGGGGTGTAGGTGATGAAAAGTGCAGAAGGGAAGCACAGCTCAGGAAATGTCATGTGGAACACAGGCGATCTTACAATCTCAGAAAGAACACATTATGCTTAGGAAATGTGAATCTCTTGGCATCAGAGACGTTCACAAAGGCCTTGCTATTTCCAGACTTGCAGGATGCCCAGCCCCAGCTGTTGATCTGCCTCTCAATCATCCATCATTGAGACCATTTCCTCAAGGTTTCCAGTGGTCTGCTGGGTTACTTTTGTCTGACTTTCAACTCTACCTGGTAGATTCTATAACTACAGTTTCTCTGTTGTCATGTATTATCAGCCCCGAAGCCCTTTTTTATTCTTGCTGCTAATTTATTAGCAAACATGTACACTATTTGCTAGTACTATTCTAAGAGCTTTACAAATATTAACAAATTTAATCCTCATAACAATCATGATGTGGATACAATTATCATCCCCATTTTTGTTTTTAAGATTTTTATTGGGGAATTGGGGGATGGGAACAGTGCTGGGGAATTGGGGGAAGGGGAACAGATACGTTGCTGTTGTCTTGTTCCTCAGTCTAGTTGTGGAGGATGTTGCTTCACTGGCCCAAGTTGGCACCATCATTGNTTTTTTTTTTTTAATGTATTATTTTTATTTAGTTTTTTGTTTGTTTGTTTGTTTTTGTTTGTTTTTGACTGATTGCCCTGGCTAGAACTTCCTGTGCCATGTTGAGTAAAAGTGGTGAGTATGGACATCTTTGTCTTATTCCTGATTTAGGGGAAAGTTTTCAGTCTTTCATCATTAAATATAATGTTAGCTGTGGGTATTTTATAGATGGCCTTTCAATCAGTCTCTTTAAATAATATTTTTTCTAAACTCCAAGAAAGAATGTTTGTTCCTAGAGATTACCACCTATGACTCCTCGTTGTCTCTTCAGTCCTCAAACTAACAGGTTCTTTGTTCTGCTTAGTGTTTCCAAACATGGTTCACAGAGCTTTGTATCACAATCACCTTGAGCACTGATTTAAAAGGCAGAGTCCTATTTGTCTCCCCAGAATACTTCACCAAAATCTCTGGGTGTGGAGCCCAGGGATCTGCATTTTAACAAGCCTACAAGTGACTTCTTATGAAAGGAACAGAAAAGAAAAGAAAAAAGTATTTACTTTTCAAATAAATTTTGAAAATACTGCCAAGATGCATATTAAAGATGCTGAGTGTACTGAAAAAAAATTTTAAGCTAGTAAATTCCAAGTTTATTGCACTAAGACACTTTTTTTTGAGGCAAACACCAATTAATTGAGTAGAATATAGTATAAGAAAGATTAGATGATCATTTTTCATAAATCTGGTGGTGGAGAAAAAACATTTTTCTTAACTCTAAGGACATCCACACTTCTACAAACTCAGCTATCAATAAAAGACGCTCAATAGTAGAAGTTTGAACAGTTGTGGCACCCTGTTCTTTTTGGCAAGACTACTGCCACTCAGATGCCATGTTATTAAGTGTCCTTACAAACATGGCATCTTCCCCATTGTTCAGTGGAATGGGAAAAGTAATACGAGAATTTCTATGGAATAATAATAATGAGATACATATAATAATAACAAATTATTAATATTTCTTCTTATTATTATGTAAACAGCCTTCAATGGCATAAGAGCAAAAGACCCTTCCCAGGCTCCTTGGACCCCTCTTGCAAATATTCCCAAGAGCAGAAATGTCTCATGGTCTGTCCTAGCCAGCTGCAGCAAACTCTGGCAGATCCCATTCCTCCAAAACATGCACAGTTGTCCCTTATCTATTTTGCACATCTGCACAGATGTCAAAGAAGCTATTCCTGATTTTCTAGTTGTTAATGTCATGTTAACAGCCTTTAGATGTCTTTGAATGAGCCAGGTAGCATCTGTGGTTCCTTAGCAAGAAAAGCACAGCCCCAAGCGCTGTGAAGCTGTGGGAGACAGGAGAACACAGGCAGAAGGGATCTGAGGTGAACGTTCTTCCCCTCTTCTTGCCTTAGGTTCCGTGGGGAGGGGTGGGTTTGTTTGTTGGTAGTTACCTAAGGTGCCGCTGATATTTCAGATGAGACTTTCTGTAAAGATGTCCAGGATGCTTCCCAGGATCTGTTACCTAAAGAACCTTGGGTGGGATCTCAGCCAACACTCCACATGCAGGAGTAGAAGCGGGTTCATCCCTGGGCCCACACTGAGCATGTTCTGGGTTCCCATGTGGGCTTCTATTCCACATTTGGGTCCTTCTCCATGGTCTCTTCCAAATTCCCCCTTAAAGTCAATAGGTCCCTCAGGTGACTCTCTCGTCACCAGCCTTGGAAACAAAGTCCTCCTGAGGGCAGCTTGTGGCAATCCCTTGGTTAATGGCAACCATCTTTTAGCAAACAAGTGACTGGCATTGCTCTTGGGATCAACCTTTGGGAAAAATCAAATGAATTATTCCTTTCTTTTAAGCAAGGTTCAGAGTTGAGGACCTGGGGGAGAGGGGCAGACTTAATGAGCTAAGGGGCTTTCAGTTGAACATTTCTTAGGACACTGCTTTAGTGAGCACTTTAGTGAGTACTGTGTGCCAAGTACTGTACTATGATATTTGCATTATCTCATTTAACCCTAAATCATGAGTTGGTGCAATTAAGATGTGTGACCTTGAACAAGTCATTTCAAATGTAGGAGCTTCTATTTTCTTACTGGCAAAATAGGAATAAGAAGAGCACCTATATCACGAGTTTAGATTTCATGGGATAATCCACCCACTGCTCTGAGCACACTATCTGGTTCATAATAAGTGCTCAGCTAATGTGAACAAGCATTAATATTATTCTCATTTTTTACAGATAAAGGGACTGGAATTTAGAGACAATGAAGCACCTTTCCAGGGTTATGCAGACACTGAGTGGTTCAGCTAGGATTCAAACGTCAAACTTTAGCATCTTTACCCTTAACCATTACAGAGTGCTACTTCTAACACCACTCATCTTGCAAGATGGCCCTTAGGTCCTGCCTCTGCCAGATCTCAATAGCTCACAGCAAACTTTCTCTGTCTTCAGAACACATAACATGTATTATCTGTGTCACTAATTTACTTTAATATCTTTTAATCTGTATTTCTTATTGTAACCTAAGTAGTAATCCTGATATTTGCAATTTATAAACTCAATCACTTAAAAAACTTTTGTGGGCACCTTCTGTGTGTCAGGCACTCTGATGAGACCTGGGGTTTCTGTGGTCCTTGGCCACCTGGACCTTATGGTCTGCTGCTGTGGGCAAGGGATGGATATTAATGGAAGGGTCACATAGGTGAGCACAATACTGCAACTGTGATGAGTGCTATAAAGGAGAGGTGTTGGGACATAGTGAGAGATGCACCGAATAGACAGTTTAGCTGAGATATGAACAAAGACGCAGAGTCGCTAAGGTAAAGAAGGGAAAAGAGAATATCCCAGGCACAAGCTACAGCATGTGCAAAGGTGTAGAGGTCTCATGATAGGAGGCAGAATGGAGCATTCAAAGGATAAAAGTTGCGGAGCATCTCTGGGGGACATGGACAGGTGAAATTACAGAGGTCAGCAAGCCCCGGCATTAAAGAGTCTTAAAGGCCATGTTGAGAACCTAGTTTTATCTAAGTACAATAGAAAAATATTAAAGCTTTTAAGCAAGATATAATGTGTGTGTGTGTGTGTGTGTGTGTGTGTGTGTGTGTGTGTGTCAAGGGCCTTGAAAGCGTGTGGGTGGTTTTGACTGGATGGTGTGGGGGCAATTTGTATGCAGGGAAACCACTGGGGGCCTGTGCTGCACTCCAGATGAGTGATGGTGATAGCTCAGGTGAGGGTA
>NW_017731370.1:370858-402890 GCF_001890085.2 Hipposideros armiger
GGCGAGGCAGATCAGTCGCCGGCTTCTGGACGGCCACTCACGGTGGCTGCTGGCCGCTCACGCTGGCTGCTGGCTACACACGGTAACCCATGGCAACCCACTGCAGCAGGGGCTGCAGCCTACACCATCGCCAGCAACTCAAGGCAGCCCAGCTCCAGGTTGACCTGTTGTTCAGCATCTTAGCTGTGGAGGGCAGTGTCACTGACCCTCATGTGTGGGATCCTAACCGGGGCCCTCTGTCATCCCAAGCCAGCTCTTAACCAATGCACCACTCGGCGGGCCCATCCCCATTTTTCAGACATGGAGAGGTCAGATAATTTGCCCAACATCAGCTAGCTTGTAAGTGCTGGATCTGGGTTTCCACCCAGGCTTTTTGGCTCCCAGTTGTAACTACTAAGCAATCATATCCCATCTCATTGAAATAAGGGACCTTGACCTTAGAGGTCCTGTTCCAAATTTTACTGATCAAAAAAAAAATTCCTATGATAGTCCCTGTAAAAGATGTTTGCTTAGCTTTGACTTGGATTCCTTCTTCCCTTAGAATAAGGTGACCTCCAGATTTGTTATCCAAGTCACCGGTGGTGAATCTAATCTCACCAGGCTGGCTTCATGCCAAACAAGAGGACAAGTGGATGCTGAGGTCTCTAGTAGGAGACTGCTGCTATTCCTCTTTCCTCTCTCATGAGGCATAAATGAGACGCCTTACAATTACTTCTCTCTAATCTGTTAACGAGAGATAACCTGGTAAAATCTGGAGGCAAACCAGTAGAGTTTTAATACCTCAGTCACTCTTGCAAACCAAGTCTCTACTGTGGCTTGGCAGGGCATGCTTAAATATTTCAAATGTAAATATTATATTTTATTTGAAATGAGATAAAATAAATAACGAAAGCCAATGTATATGATGGCATCTCAAAATAATAGAGAGAAAGCCCAGAACCAACGAATTTGTATCCTTTTTCCCACTTGGCCACTAACTGCCCTCAGAAGCTTCCTTATTCCTTCTTTTTGCCCTGAAGCTAATTCTGCAAACACAGCTTCCCTCACAAAATCAATTTTAATCCAAAAATATGTACTGCCTTCTCACTGGATAGGAGGCACACAGCTAGGCCCTGAGGATAGAAGAGTGAGCTAGACACAGCCTCACAATAAATAGCTCAAGCAGAAAATAGTGATAGAATTAGAGTTCTAAGAAAAATTAAAGTAGGTGATGGGATATCCAGGATGAAGTAACTAAACCATGGATCAATGAGTACTCTGGAAAGCAAGAAGTATCTAATCTGAGGCCAAACAAATGAGGACAGTGTCCTGAGGCCCGGTTCCAGTGGTGCCCAGTTACCTAAGCAGGAGATAAACTGGGGTCAGCCTGCCATGCTAGCACAGCCTGAGAAAACACACAAGGCTAAGCTAAAGAAAATAAGTTTATATTCTATAGGTTGTTTTAATAGCTATGTTTAAATTGAAGAGGAAAATACAGTACTATTTTAAGTATTTAGTAGAATAAAACTAAGTGAAGGAAATTCACATTCTTTTCAGCTTCCCAACTTCTTCCACAGTAAATTTTCTTTGAAGGCAGTGAGCATGATTCTTCCAGAGCTGTGTCTGGTCATTTCTGCTGGTCACTCAGCACGAGTGGCTTCCACAGCTGTTGGTTCTCCATAGCAAAGGAGAAACAAAACGATGGCCCCCCTCACAGCAGAGCAAAACCCACTTGGCACAGAGCTGGGATACCGTTAAACCCCAATTCAGATTTTCTTCCTTCCCCTGGGCAGAGGCCCCTGATGCCTCTTCAATTCAGACAGTATATTTATGACATTATAGGATAACCATTCAATAGCCATTTCTCAATGCAAGAAAAGCCACTCATAAAAGGGCCTAAATCTGAAATGGCTTTATGTTGTCAGCTTTATTTTTAGAAATAACAAATTAAATTACCAGTACTCTTTCTTTTTTAAATAACTTATTCTGCCCAGAGAGAAAAGAAGAATTCCATCATTTGGATGGCTCATATCTAGCTATGTTAAAGACTAGATAACACACATGAATAAGAAGAGATGGCTTCTAAAATTAAATAAGTCTTTGATAAATAATAAAATAATTAAAGGTGAATGTTGAAGGAATGCTAAAGGAAACAGAGTGGATAGAGTAGAATAGTATTTCATAGTAGATATATTCTCCACAAAGGAAGGCTTCTAAAGCCAGGGTTATTTTTCTTTTGGGGCAAACATCGCAGGAGTGTGAGCAAGGTATCATGCAGTAAATCAGGGTCTGCCACCTTCTTTTGAAGTGCAGCTACTTTTTATTTCCCTGAAGCTTAACAAAATCACCAGGGTGAGATCAGGGTGAGTGTTGACAATGAAACCTCTGGACGGGGATATGTAAGAAAGAGGCTGACAGTACCCTATTAGTAACTGTTGCAGACAATATACAGTGTGTATTGCCTATCTAATGTCAATTTTCCCCTTTTACTGCCTAATAGTGTCTTATGTGTTTGGGAATGGCTGGCCCCAGGGGAGATAAATGTTGCCATAATCCTGGGGTGACCATATGACACGACTATAACGAATGAGGTAGAAGCAGAAGACTTCTACAAGTGCTGGGGAAACATCCGCTTTTCCTATTAAAAGCAAAAAAATGGATGCTTGAACACAGTTGTGATAACTGGAACTGTAGCAGCCATCTTATCCCCATGAAGCCACAACCAACACACTAAAGATGGCAGGACAGAAAGAGAAAAGATGGTTCGATCTTTCTCAACACCGCTGAGCAGCTATACCTGCTCTAGACAACCTAACTCTGCAATTGTAACAAAATTGTTAGTTACAGGTGAGTCTCTTCCTGACACAATGATCCTATTATTCATATTCTTAGAATCGTGTGTGAGGAGAGGTGCATAGCATCTTTTTTGTTTTCCTCTTCTATTGGCCCTACATGTGCCCCACTCTCCACCATGAACAGCAGCCAAATACAGTAAAAAGAGTATCTGGGTTGGAATGAGAAGACCTGGGTCCACATTCCAGCTATACCAATTAATAACAATGTAATACTGAGCACTTAACTGTTCTTATTCTTGATTTCTTCTTCTATAAAAATCAAGAGAATTATATGAGTTGACAGTACATTTGTTGAACAACAAGAAAAGTAATGGTTGCCTTAAAATCTCAACGAATTACAAAGTGGATGGAAAGAAAAATTTCAATAAATCAAAATGTAGAAGGGAATAAGGTATAAATAGCAATTTGTTTACTGTTTTTCCTGGATCAGCTTAGCATCAACCTCGTTTGCTTCACTGTATTCTGACTTTCTAGAATATTCAGTCTCCTTGTTGCCTTGTGAATTTGGTACTGATCAGAGTTATCTGACCCCCTGTACAGTCAGCTAACCAGAGCTACCTATGCTCTGTACACTTCTTATAGCAGGAAGTTATGATTTTTCTCTGCTCTGGCTTTAATAAATTGACATATAGAAGGGACCTGACATGTAATTTACATATTGGAGACACAAATAATTTCTCTCTGCCCAATATGTTTTGTTTTGTTTTGTTTTTAGCAAATGAAAATGAAACAAGCAGTGGAGTTGGTAAAGATATCCCTGCTGTTTAATTTTTATTATATGTGAACAATTCTCATAAGAGGACCCTGGGAGAATAAGCTCTCAACATCATGTGCAGACTGGGGCTGTGAGTTTCCATTAGCTTTATGACAATTTACAAAATCAAATTCCCGTATCTCAAGGATATATGAATTAGATCTTTTACTTCTAACATCCACCTTCATTTTAAAAAGCTATTATGAAAACACACCTACAGAAAACACAGGAGACTAAAATTGTACCTACAATAAACATAGGCATAAGAATGTGTCATAAGACCTTAAGCTTTTATAATTATGGTTGTTTTTAACAGAACAGTTGTTGCTCTAATGTACTAGAATTCACTATAGAAAGTAGACCGCTCAGGAAAGCCTTTCCTTGAGACATCTGACTGGGAAATTGTTTACATTCTTTATAAAACAGACAGTATCTTTTGCCATAACTATATTTTGTCAGGGCTTTCAACTACCATCTGGGAAATTCAGAGAAGACAGTCAGTCCCAGAGTCTAGATGTGAACTTTTAATGACAGAATGCATTGTTCTGCTCTCCCATTCAATAGAGCACCATGGGTGGGTTAGCTTCACAAAGACTCACTCACCCACTAGATGAGGGACAATGATGTGTCCCCAGTAGACCCATGATTAATAAGTAGCAACTTAAAGGAGAAAACTTGCACATTATAGTATTACACAGACTAATGGTCCCAGCAAGAAGAAATCATTTTCTAATAATTCATGTTCTTGTGATTCCTATTTTGTCAAGAAGCCATGTAGCACTAAAACACAAAGCAAACTAACAAAAACAAGTAATTTTTATAACATTATTTTAATATCAGCAGTCCACAACTACTTTGTCAAATTCAAACCTCTCTCTGACCCTCAGTTTATTTGTTCTTAAAATAAGATTATACTAAACAATCTCTAATGTCTTTCTCTTATAAGGTTCTATTATGGATCTCAACTCGCTCCAATTTAGAGAGGGCCTTGCTTCTTTAAGTTACAGCATTAAGGCTGTGTTCAATTATTTCTAGTGTTTAATTTCTAGTGTTCAATTATTATCTTGGTTATGTAAGTTGTGGGACTTTTACTAGATTGTCTAGACTATCTTAGCTTCAGTTTTCCTCATCTATAAAATGGGCACCATTAATAATGACACTTGATTCATCAGGTTATTAGGAAGCTGAAAGCAGATCTTACCTGAAAAGCATTTAGGATACTAACTGCTATGAAACTGACTCAATATATGTTGGTTATCTCCATTATCACAGATAGAAATTTGTGGTCACTGATGCTATGGGGTTTAGATGGCATCACGGACTTCCCTAACCAGAAAATTCTCCCCTAGCCCTTTGTCAGGAAATTTACAAGTTGAAGTAGATGTTTGTGAATTTAAAATATTCTCTTTTAATATGTAAGCACTTCTGGAAGATGAACAAATTACGCTACTGCCAGTGATTCACTCTTTGATGTACATTATTTTACCATGTCCTCGGGCTAGTTGAAGACAATGTGTGGAGAGCCCACAAGTTGTGATAGGGAAAGAAGAAAGATTATTTATGTAGTATCAAGACACTCTGGATGGCATATGAGAGTGGGCAGCACAGAGCCTGAGATGCTGGCATAGAAAAGAGCAGCAGAGAGATGCATAGACACTAAAAGTGACTTTGTTAAAAGCCAGCCTTATTTCTAGAAATATTAACCTGTTAATACTTTGATGCAGGAGCAAAGTTCAATTCATTTGTGTACCCCGGAACCTAGCATAGTAATGAGAACATAGGAGCTCATCATTGTGTTAAATTGGGGGTCAGCATGCAACAGCCCACTTTCTGGTTTTTGTCTTTTTTAATAAAGTTTTATTGGATCACAGGCAGACCCATTCATTTACATACCTACAAAACCTAAAATATTTATTTATTTATCTATCTATGTATTTATTTATTTATTTATTTGCTATATGGCCCATTACAGATAAAGTGTCCTATCCTTTGTAGCAAATAAATGATGACTACATAAATTAATAAACACAATTATAATTTTTTTTTAAATTTCCAAAGAAAAGACAAGTAGAATGACTAATTTTTGCTTTATGACCAAAAAAATAAAGAAGGCATACAAACAAACAAAAAATCCAAAACAGCAAAAGCATCATGCAACTCAACACCAAAAAAACAAACAACCCAATTAAAAAATGGGCAGAGGATATGAAGAGACGTTTCTCCAAAGAGGACATACAGATGGCCAACAGGCATATGAAAAAATGTTCAACATCACTTAGCATTAGGGAAATGCAAATTAAAACCACAATGAGATATCACCTCACCCCGGTAAGAATGGCTATCATCAATAAATCAACAAACAACAAATGCTGGCGAGGCTGTGGGGAAAAGGGAACCCTGGTGCACTGCTGGTGGGACTGCAGACTGGTGCAGCCATTATGGAAATCAGTATGGAGGTACCTCAAAAATCTGAAAATGGAACTACCTTATGACCCAGCAATCCCACTCTTAGGTATTTATCCAAAAAATCCCAAGACATTAATCCGAAAAAATATATGTACCCCTATGTTCATTGCGGCGTTATTCACAATAGCTAAGACTTGGAAACAACCAAAATGCCCATCAGTAGATGACTGGATTAAGAAACTTTGGTACATTTACACAATGGAGTATTATTCAGCTATAAAGAAGAAGGAAATAGTACCCTTTGCAACAATATGGATGGAACTAGAGAACATTATGCTAAGTGAAATAAGTCAGTCAGAGAAAGACAAATATCATATGATCTCACTTACACGTGGATTCTAAGGAACTGAATGGATGGGAGAAGTGGATGGAGATAGTCTCAGAGACACAGAGGAAGAACTGAGGGTTGTTAGTTGGGAGGGGGTGGGGATGAAGGAGAGGGGAAGGGATGAGACAATACAAATTGGTAATTGCAATATGGCCTCAGGGATAGAAAAAGACAGTCCGAGGAATATAATCAATAATGTTGTAAATATTTCTTAGGGGGCCAGATGGACCCATGTCCTATTGGGGAGTCCACTTCATAGTCGATGTAGAGGCCTGACCACCGCATTGTATTTCTGAAGCTGATGTTGAACAATATAGTATGTCAACTATAATTATATATACATATAGTCTCGGGACATGGAGTAGAGAGCCGGAACGGATTCAATGGAATTGTAATAGATAAGCATGATATCGGGGGTGGGAGGGCAATAGATGGGGGGAGGGGGGTTGTTACCTGGTGAGGGTGAAAAGGGTAACTATTGCATTGTTCTGTACACCTGAAACTAACAATAAAAAAATAAATTAAAAAAATAAAAATTAAAAATAAAAAGCACTTTGGAAAACAAAAAAAAAACCAAAAAAATAAACAAACAAACAAAAAACAGCAAAAGCAAATAATGAAAAACTAAATAGGGATAGAAGTTCACTACTGCTAAATAATGGACCATATTCAAATGCATTCTCTTTAGCACATACTTGTGGGTTTCTGTCTATGCTTGAAACATTTTTTGAAAGTACTCTATTTGGTGGACGTGGTATGGGGTGGAGTGTGACAAGGGTTACAGTCAAGGACAAATAAAATGAGGCATTCTCCAAGATTTTATTGTGAAATCAAATCCTATAGCAGAAGAGAATACCTTTTATGTACCTAGTCTCATCTATGTATTGCACTCTAAAGGCGGGAAGAGGAGTTAAGAGGGTAATTAGCACCCTTAGTGCACTAGAAGAACAGGCACCATTCTTCAGGTGCTCCTTCATTGAGCATTAGTAAAGGCTATTCTGTTTGACCTCTATGATTCTGAAGAGATTTGGGTCTGGCACCTGTGCTCCAAAACATTCATTGAGTTTAACCAACAGTGGACTTCTCAGGTTTCTCTGTTAGCCAGAGAACACAAATAAGGGATTAAAAAAAATTATTGCATTATTGCTGCCAGCAATGGCACTGCCAACCCTGTAACTGGGATGACTTTAAGGAATATTTTGGAATTTGAAAGAAACCTTAACAAAGTAGCAGAACAGAACGCACATATGAGATGCTCTGTGAATGAGTTTGGACTCACTTTTAAGACCTGAGCTATTGTTCTCCTAAACCAATCTCAAAATGAGTAAAGGCAGTCCCTCAGAGTAACTCAGACTGAAAAATGTGGGTGACCTCGAGTAATGGATGGTTTATCTGGCTCCTTCATTTGTTTTTTTGTTTTTTTTAATTGGGGAATTTGGGGAGGGAACAGTGTTGGGGAATTGGGGAGAGGGCCAGCCAAGTTGTTGTTCTTCAGTCTTTGTTGTGGAGGGTGCCAGTCGCATTCTGGCTGCCTGTTGGCGCCTCGTGGCCTCTAAGCTCAAGATGCTGTGTTGAATCTTAGTTGCAGGTGAGCATAGCCACCATCCCATGTGGGATTCAAACCAGCAGCCTTGTTAAGAATGCATGCTCTATCCACTGAGCCATCAGGGTGGTAGCTCAGCTCAAGGTGCCGAGTTCAGTCTTAGTTGAGGGAGGACATAGCCCCATCAAATAGGCAGTCTTGTTGTTAGGAGTACATGCTTTCACCAGCTGAGCCCTCCTGCCACCTGTTGGCAGCTCAGCAGCAGCCTCAGCTCAGGTGCAGCGTCACTGGCCCATGTGGGAATTTTACTGGTGGCCCTGTTGCTCAGATCTTGCGTTCTTAAGCTAACTCTTAACCAACTGAGCCACTCGGTCGGCCCCATCATTTGCTTTTAATATTGTCAACTTTTAATCAGATTGTGTGATGAGGAAGAATTTAAGATGTAAAACAGGATCAGTCATATCTTTCTGTTGACTAACACTCTAAACATCACAACTCCTGGGAAAGAGATGGAAGATGACAGGCCACAGAAAGTGGGAGGCCTATGAGAGCTTGAGAAATAAGCAACAAAAGAAAGATGCTGTCTTACCCAAGGACTAAGCCTCTGTCCTTGCCTCCTGGTTAGTGTGAAGAGGGACCCAAATTGTGTTCACTGTTCCTTCTTGTTCCAATTGTGCCCCTAGCACAAAAGGAAAGCATGTCTCTTTCATACACAGTTCCATGTTTTTTGAGCCAATTATAAATTGCTTTTACTCCATTGGTAGAAGAACTGACCTGAAGAGACATTCTTTCCTCATGGATTCATTTAAAGATTCTTTTGTGATTGGCAACAGTGCAAGTATATCATTTCCAAACAGAAGTCTTCTGGCAAGAGCCTCACCCCAGAAATTTCCCATTTAAACTTGTTCTATTACTTCTCTTCATGTTTGTCACTATCAAAATATTTATCAAGAACTTATAATTCTGAGAGATATATGATATGAAGGGGGGGTTAGAGGCACAAGTGCTTATAGAGGATGCATGTATACACAAGAGGACAGAAGGTGTGAAATATTACTTCCAGAGAGAATCTTGTTAACAAATGAAATGCCCAGAGATGGTGTAGCTAAGAAGTAAGACAATGGTAGGCTTGCCTAGTTAGAACAAGAGTGATGTCAAAGGACTTGTGAGTAAAGAATGATTACAGAAAACCTTACATTCTAGACTCAGGAGTTTATACTTTATTCTACCTAATAGAAAAGCACTGAATTTTTGCGACAAAGACTGATTTCACCAAAGTAGTTGATTAAATTATCAGTAGACTTAGAATGGAGTTGAAAAGAAAACTCTAGAGTACAATTAGGAAGGGAAAAGCCTCAAGAGTTTGGGTAGGGGTTCAGGGAGAGACAGATAAAGAGCCAGAATTGAGTGAAAAAGATGTATTTCTTAAACATAATAAAGGAAAAACTTATGGGACTGGCTTGGGAAGGAAAGGCAGAAGAGCCAAAGATAACTGATATTTTGAGCCCAGGTAACAGTAAGGAAGAATGATGCAACTGCTAACAGAAATGGAAAAGTCTGGATAAAGAACCAGATTGGAGAAAAAGATGCAAGTTAAGTTTTAGATAGCTAGAGCTAACCCTTTGCTACCATCTGTTCTCTTCTAATCACACACTTATTCCGATCAGTCTCATGGAATAATCAAAGATGATTTCGCTTATCATAGTAGCACAGCATCCAAGATGTAGTGTCATTAATCGACTGAAAGAAGATCATGCCATTCTTTCACTTCATGTCAACACCAGAGATCACAGAATTCACGCGTTGTCACAAAATCGAAGGGGAAAGTTATAGGAAACTCTTAGACTGGAGTCTTGCTTTCAGAGAAATAAAGAGACTGCCTGCACAAGGAATTCAATTCCTCACCCAGTGCTTTTCAAACTGCTTTACTACACCCTCTTATCTCGCCCACCCCAACCTCTCTTACCAGCACTGTGAACTGAGTGGGGTGAGACATGGCCGAGAAAGTATTTTCCTTGAATACAAATTGTAACGTGTACTGCACAATTTATTCTTATAAAATAACCCAAACAAATTTTTCTCACAGTATAGTCTTTAGAAGGAAAAAAAAATAAGAAAGAAGAAAATAAAAGACAGGGAAGGATAAAGGGAAGGAGGGTAGAAGCAAAAGCGGGATCAAGGGAAAGAGAAAGAACAAAAAGAAAGAAGAAAAATGGTGAAGCGGAAAGAACACACATATACATAAAACAAGTTAAAAACTTTCAAAAAATTAGGTAAATCACTTTACTGTCTCTGAATTTTCAGTTTTCCTGTTGGAGGAGGTGTGTAATGATGCATTATTATTCACCTAACAGAGATGATATGAGGTAAAATGATACCAATTATGCAAAAACAGAAGTAATTGAAAAAAAGTCCAACAATCTTAAAATGTGAATATTAAAGATTTGGAATGATCAAGAAACTGTTAAATATTAAAATAATAAATCACAGTAAATATGATATTAGTGTCACATTGTTGGCTTTTCCTCATACTAATGGGCAACATATTCAAACACTGAATATGAATATCACCTATTAGAAAAGCAATCATAATAAAATTCAATGACGGTAGATAATTAGGTATTAGTGAACTCAAGCCACACTAGCAAGAACAGGGGCTTTTTTTTTTTGTAAGAAGATATTTTGTAAAAAGATATTTTCCTGTAGGTTCTCTAACTACCAAAGTCTCATTTGGTTAATAAGTACACCTTACCCCAGCTTTGAAGTAAATAATAACTGGCCCCTTATGCATTATCTTCATTTACCAAATGGTAAAATTAATTCAATAAAATAACCTGTCAGGAGCACAACTCTGTTCCCATTCCATATTTTTCCCAGTTAAAATGAACAACAACAAAAAATTAACTAAAAAATAGTCCTGACCCCAAGTACTGCAATAATGATGTAAAAGCAAAGTTTGAGAACTGATTTACATTAGATAATAGCTTGATAACCCCTGGGCTTTGGTTTATCTTGTTTATCATCAGATATTGATGTGGTACTTTAATTCTGTCTTTCTTACTTACATGTGAGTTTTATAAATAAAAGTGGAGCCCTTCCATGGTGGCCTAAATTGAAACTTTTGGAATGCTTGAAAGGCCTTTTCACTTTTAAAGGACAGATACTCAGACAGTTATATATGGTTTCCAAGAAGAGCTCACACAGGTGAAGAAGAAAGGCAAAGAAATTTGAGAAAATAAAGAAAAAGAAATGAGAATCTGGGGGTTAATGGAAGACCTTGGTGTCTCCCCAGAAACCTCCATAAAATCCCTTCTTATAATCTCCATCCAACAACATGCATGACAGAAGTGAACCTTGACAGACTTCCTCAAGACTGTGAACTGCTTTCTTCTGGCTGTGGCCCAGAGCCGTGCCCTCCTTTGGCAATGCCAGCTCCACCACTGCAGACCTTGTCCATGTTCTACACAGCTCTGAACACCTGTGCAAGGGCTTACAGATGCTAACCAAAAATGCTAACCCAGCTGTGACATAATGAAATCATCAAATACCAGCACACCACTTCATTTCTCCAGGATTATTCCTTTACTATGTTTTATTGCCATTAAATATTTTGCTTTTTAAAAGGCAAAACATAAAAACAAATGCACTGATTGAGAAGATGTTTCTGCTGACTGTCTAGAAGGATTCCTAGATCCCACTTGAAAAAGGTTAGAATGATCATTTGTACCCCATAAGCAGGTAGGAGTCTTTCAGCTCATCCAGCCTAGTATTTGTTAGCTCACTTTTATTTACCAGAAGTAGAGTTCATGTGCCATCAATTGATTCACTTACTTCTAGCTATTTTCTTAGGTGCCACAGCTAATTCTCACACTGTTTGCCTGCTTTGATGAAGTAAGGTGATGTTGGACACCCTCCCTAGCCCCAGGATATTTGGACCCACAGACATTGGCAGATGCTCCACCTACCAAATGAAATAGCATGGAGTAGAAACTGTAGTGATAGAGAGTTCTGGCTACTAAGCTCCATTTTTTTTTCACAATTTCCTGATTTAAATAAATCTGCTTTGCAAAAGATTGAATTTATATGACCTATCAACCAATTAGGAGTAGTTACATTTCAAAATGTCTGCTTATACAAATGGTTCATTTCTGGTTATTTTAAAAAAGTAGAAATTTTGAAATGTATAAGTGGGTTTTATTCCAATAGATTTTGAAAATAATGCTACTTGGTGAAACTTAAAAGGTGTTTTGAAAAAATAGATTTGTAAATTATGGTCAGGAATCTAAGGCTGGCCACAGACACCCGTTGAATTCATAGAGTTTGGTGTTGTCTACCCCCACCAATGCATTTATTCATTAAACAAATAGTTATTGAGTACCTACAATGTATCAAGCACTATTCCAGATGCTGTGGACACAACCTACAAGTTGTAAATTCTCAAGGGCTTTAGATGGCAGTGCTGAGGAAAATCATGGAAACAATAAATAAGCACCATTATCTTAAACAGTAATAAGTGTAAAGTGAAAAATGAAACTGAGGAATGTAACCAGTCTAGACTTGGGCAAGTGGGCAGAATGGGGCTTTATTTGATAGGATGTTCAAAGATCTCACTGAGAAGCTTAGATTTGAGCTGAGACCTGAATGGCAAAAGTATCTGGCCACGAGACAGCCAGGAGAAGAGTATTTTAAGCATAAATAATAGCAATAGCAAGAATAGCTCTTGTGGTGAGAATGTTTGGTGTGTACAAAGAACAAATGTATGGCCAGTGTAGACGGAATAAGATAAACAAGGTTGAGGTTGGTAGGAAATGAGTTTAGGAATCTAGGTGGTGGTCAGATGACATAGGCCTTGTTAACCATAGTAAAGTTTTTGGATTATATTCTAACTGCATGGTGTTTACTAGTCCCAGGGCCCCTACATGCACGTTAAATAATCTCTACTACTATTCCTCAGGGATTTAACTATGATGGTCTACAGGGAAATAATTTCAGAGTTGTCTCTTGGGTTTTCAGAACCATCTCTCTCTCCTTTCCATATGGATTATTTTTGCTTTCTCTGTTCCCACATGTACAGCAGGGACAGACAGAAGTTTATTTACTGATCAATTCATTCAATGCACAAAAGAATCATTGAGTAAATGACTGGGGATTAGAAGTAAATAAGGCTGGCAAAATTTCCATCTTCATGAAGCTAGGGAATAGGGTAGTGCCTGGCAGGGGTAGAGGGCAGTTATGGTTAGGCTCAGCATAGAGGAGATAGAGAAGAAGGGGAAAATGGATATAGTTACACGCCCTCTTGCCAGTGTAACTCCCCAAGGTGCTCTGGAGTCCAGAGACAAATACCCCCATTTCTTTTCTTTCCTTCCTCAGTCCACAGGGCTGAGTGGTGGAACCATGGACCAGCCTGTGATGTAGTTGTGCTGAGCACTAGCCTCCTGATTGATTCCATTGAGAATCATGTCTGAGAATAGAAGGAAGGCGCTTTGTAGGATCAGTCACTCCAGCTGTGGTGAGTGAGGGGTACTGTTTAGCTCCTTCATCATGCTCCTCCTAGGAGGAGGATTTATGTGTCTGACCTAAGGCCCAACAGGGGCCCTCAGAAACCATGGGCTGGAACTCTAACACTGACCTGAACCCCAGTGGAAGACAGAGCTGATCTTTGGCTGCTTATATACATATTGGTAGTTAAAATGCTAAAAGAACCTTGTGGTGCTGGTTCTTAAATAGCTGTTGCCCTAAGTCCTAAATTCCCCTCAAATAGTCCTGGCTGTCCTAGACCCTCCCCTAGAATGCTCAGGACTACCGTTAGCCAAGAAAATAATGGGGCTTCCAAGACCAAGTCCTGTTTCAGCACTCCATCCTGTGACCATTTTGATTGATTAGTACTTCAGCCATACCTGTTGTTAAACACTTTGAATATTAAATATTTTTTATTTGGAGACAGACTCATGGGCTTAACCAAGAAAGTGTCATTATCCTTACAGATCCCTGGAAAAGAATTCATTTACCACCACCCTCCTGGCCATAAAACAGTCCCTTTGGGGTTTCAATCATCATGACCATCATCATATGCCTTTTTAGTCCCATTTCCCTCCTTTTTGTGTTTACCTCTCTCTCTCTCTCTCTCTCTCTCTCCCCCTCCCTCCCTCCCTTCCCTCCACACCCTGCCACCGCCTCATTTTCACATAGTTTCCCAAGGCAGCAACCTGCACTCTCCCTCTCCAGCCTCTCCTTTCTTCCCCTCCTCCAAAAATCTTTTTCAGATTATCCCAGGTTGGGTTAGTTTAGAGAAACTCCTTCTCCAATAACAGTTTAAAACATCTCTTAGTTGATATATTTAATGTGATATTTTAATATTGATAACTTATCTGTTGTCCTTACCTTTAAGGTCTGGAGTGTGAGAACTCCATATGCTGCCCCAGGACCTGGTATGGAGGATAAAACAAACAAACAAACAAACAAACAAACAAACAAACAAACAAACAGCTTGGAAAAATGTTTGTGGAAGGAAACTGGGAAAAGAGGAGGAGAGAAGAAAGATGGGAGTTTAGAGAGAAATGGGAGAGTTAAATAGAATGAGGTAAAGGAGAAAAGGGGAGTGGATAAAGGGAGAGAGAACTAAAGGAAGATAAAAAGAGAAAGAAAAAGGACAGACATTCAGGGAAAAGAAAAAGAAAGGGAGGTTCTGGTCAAGATGGTGGAAGAGGTAAACACTGTGCTTACCTTCTGTCATGACCATATCGAAATAACAACTAAACTCCAAATTACCATGATTGAGAGTCACCTGAAGTCTTGCTGAACTGAAGCCCTACAATGAAGGGCATACAAAAGAAGCCACCTGGAGACTGGTAGGAGGGGCAGAGACACAGAATGAGCTGGTTCCGCACTCGTGTGTGACCATTAAAAATCAGGAGGGATGTCTCAGCTATGGAGGTCACCCCTGAAGGAGGAAGGGGTCCCAGCACCACACCGGGATCCCCAGCACAGGGTTCCAGTGCCAGAGAGAGAAGTGCCACTTTCTGCTTGTGAAAACCAGCAGAGATTGTGGCTGAGTGAAACAGAGGGCAGCCGGAGTCCCAGGTGCTCCTCTTAAAGGATCACACATGGACTTACTCACTGACAGAATCACTGTCTCTGAGGTCCAGCACTGCAGCAGCAGCTGGAGGGGTGACAGGAACATATTGAGGGAAAAGGGGTTGTCTGAATTCAGGACTAGCTGGAGGGGCAGCTTCCTTTTGGATGGAGGAGCTGGCAGAAGCCATCGTTTCTTTGTTGAGCCCTCCCCCTTCCTGGCATGCAGAGGCAGGGTGCCAATATATCTGGGTCTCCATCAAGCTGGCTGACACTTTGTTTGCCACACCCTGGTGATTCTGAGACCCCACCCCACCCAATTTTCAGGCACACCCAAGCCACTTCCAGTGTCTTTTTCATACAAACAGCCTGCCTTGGATCAAGCTCCAGACATTCCTAGGGTTTCTCAAAAGTTTGCAGAACCCACACAAGTAGCATCTGGCTTGAGCATGCCCCATACCTCTGGTTGAGTAGCTCTAAGCCTGGCACTAGAGGCAGCTGGCATTGGTTCGTGGCTTAACCTCTCCAGGGACTTCCAAGCACAGTGCAGGCAGCGGCCATTGTGGACTGCTTTGTGACTCCTATGCAGTGGCCCCAAGTGGGGCATGGGCTGTGGCTGAATGTGACCTGTAGCTGGTCCCTTCCCAGGTGGCCTGGGGGGCTGGCATGCCCAGTGGCCAGCTTCAAAACGAGATGGATCATGAAGCCACTTCCAAGGATGGCACACTGAAGGGGTGAATTAGACAGGCACCAGAAGCCTGCTAAGGCAGATCCTGCTCTGTAGGGTCAGCCCCTATACCATAACTCCTCCACTGTAGTCATGGCCAGTCTTCACAACCAATGAGCCTGAGGGTCAGTCTTTCCCATTGACATGCAAACAGCAACCAAGTTTTAACTACAAGAGGAAAATACACACAACCCACACAAGGGACACACTTGGAATATGCAGCTCAGGTGACCAGCAAAACTGCCCCATTGAGCCTCACAGCACACCTACTAGATAAGGCCAATCTATTAATACTTGGGGACATAGTAGCCCTACCTAACACATAAAAACAAACATAGGGAGGCAGTGAAAATTGGGAAACAAAACAAAACACAAAAAACACATCCCAAATAAAAGAACAAAGCAAATCTCCAGAAAAAGAACTAAAAAAATGGAACCAAGTAATCTACCAGACATACAGTTCCAAATACTGGTTATAAGGGTGTTTAATGATCTCAGGAAGAACTTCAACAAAGAGATAGGAAACATAAAAATGGAGACAGACAACATAAGAAGGAACCAGTCAGAAATTAAGAACATAATAATGGAAACAAAGAGTACATTATAGGGCATCAACAGTAGATTAGATGAAACAGAGGACTGAATCAGTGATTTAGAAAATAAAATAGCAAAAAACAACAACAAACAATCAGAAGAGAAAAAAAAATCCAAAAAAATGATGAGAGTTTAAGGGACCTCTGGGACAACATCAAGTATTACAAGGGTACCAGGAGGAGAAGAGAGAGTGTAAGAAATTGAAAACCTATTTGAAGAAATAATGACTGAAAACTCCCCTAACCTTGTAAAGGAGATAGATATACAAGCCCAGGAAGTGCAGAGTGGCAAACAAGATGAGCCCAAACATGCCAACACCAAGACGCATCATAATCACAATACCAAAGGTTAAAGACCAAGAGAAGGTCTTAAAAATAAACAAGAAAAAAGCAGTTAGTTACCTACAAGGGAGCTCCCATAATACTGTCAGTTGATTTCTCAACAGAAACTTTGCAGGCCAGAAGAAATCGGCACAAAATATTCAAAGTGATGAAAAGTAAGGTCTTACAACCAAGATAACTCTACTCAGCAAAGCTATCATTTAGAATCAAAGGATAGATAAACAGTTTCCCAGACAAGAAAAAACTAAAGAAGTTCATCACCACCAAAGCAGTATTACAAGGAATCTTAGAGGGATTGCTTTAAGATAATAAATAAATAAATAAATAAACAAACAAACAAACAAACAAATAAATAAATAATAAAATGGCAAGACCTACATACTTATCAACAAATACTTTCTATGTAAATGGATTAAATGCTCCAATCAAAAGATAGGGGGGCTGAAAGAACAAGAAAACAAGACCCTTACATACACTGCCTACAAGAGACTCACTTCAGATGGAAAGACACAGACAGACTAAAAGTAAAGGGATGAAAAAAGATATTTTATAAAAATGGAAACAAAAAAAGCTGGAGTAGCAATACTTATTATAGAAGACAAAATAGCCTTTAAAACAAAGACTGTAACAAGAGACAAAGAAGGGCCTATTAATCCCACTTATCGATATTTATCTGAACAAATGGAAAACGTTACTTCAAGGGAATGTGCTCATTTATATGTTCATTGCAGCATTATTTACAATAGCCAATATGTGAAGTCAACCTGGGTGTCTCTGAATGGATGAATGAATAAAGAAGAGGTGGTACATCTATACAATGGACTATTGCTCAGGTTTAAAAAAGAATAAAATTTTGCCATCTGCAACAACATGGATGGACCTAGAGGGTACTGTGCTGAGTGTAGTAAGTCAGACAGCAAAAGACAAATGTCATATGATTTCACTTATAAGTGGAACCTGAAACAAAATAAACAAACAAATCAAACAGAAACAAAGTCATAGATACAGAGAACATTTTAATGGTTGCCAGATGGGAAGGAAGTTGGGGTAGGTGGAAAAGGCTAAGGGATTAAGAAGTACAAATTGGTTGTTACACAGTAGTCATAGGGATGTAGAGTATAGCATAAGGAATACAGTCAATAATATTGTAATAACTATGTATGGTGTCAGAGGGGTACTAGATCTATCAGTGTGATAGATGGGACGGGGATTAGGAACAGGGTGAAAAAGGTTGAAGGGGTTAAGGGATACAAACTGAGAGTTGTAAAATAGTCATGGGGATGTAAGGTATAGGGAATATAATAAAAATGGTAATAATTATGTATAGTGCTAGGAGGGAACTAGTCAAGGGGATCACTTTGTAAGTTCTATCAATGTCTAACCACTATGCTGTACACCTGAAATTAATATACAATAATACTGAAGAGATAAATTAATTTTTCAAAAGGAATGAAGGCAAGAGGGGAGAAAGAGAGAGAGAGAGATGGAGAAACAAAGGAAGAGAGGGGAGGAAGGAAGAAGCAAGGGAAACACAGAATTTGGAGGGAAGGAACATAAAGAGGGAAAGAGGAAAGAAGGACAGAGAAATGGAGGGAGAGGGGAAGAAAGTGAAATATATGATTGATATCAGGCGACTTTTTCAGAAACAGAAGAACACCAAGCAACTTAACATTCTGTTCCATTCTAGCATTAACTTCTCATCACATAGTCATCAGATTTCTTTCTGAATAACCTTTTTTTGAGCTATGACAGCATTCTAAGTCTTTCCTAAATCTAATTGTATTATTTCTGCCACTTTGCTTTTGTTTTCCTCACGCTTTCTGTGAATTTTTATTAGTTATGGAAACAAATTTTAATAATCATTGGGCTAAATATTTCCTCTCACTGAGCTGAATTATTTCCCCCTTTAATGATTATTTTTTAATTTGGAAAGATAGCAAGGAGAAAAAAATAAAAGATTTAAGAATGTCAGAAATTGCAGAGAAGTAAGGTAGGGATTACAGATTACAAGAATTTTAAAAAAATAGATGTTAGGAGGAATAAATCAAAGTCTTTTCAAATTTTTTTGTTCAGCTCTACTTAAGTAATAATTGATTTTCCAATGATTTGGGCAATATGGTCTGGAGCACAATTTTTATTTTCCAAGGGGCAAAAAATGAATAGGGCATTAAGCCCACAAGTGGAAGAATCATATTCTGTTAACATTCTCACTAATGATTGCAGTGCATTTCTAGAAGTCTGAAATTATAATTATTGGCTAAGCTACTAGTGAAATTTTCATCAACCATGGACCCAGATATTCAGGATTACCCCCTGACACTAGGGCTTTGTTTATCTCAATAGTACTTTTAATGACTTGCATTGAAATCATAATGGAATTTCCCAAATGGTCTCTCTGCTGTAAGTGGTTTGATATTGGCAGGTCACTTATCCTCTCTGGTTTTTACTTTCTTCATCTTTAAAGTGAGGAATTTGTACAACATTATTTTTAAAGTCCCTCACAACTTTAAAATCCTGAAAACCACGTGGAGCAGAACAGAAGAAAATGAGCTGATGCAATACCAGTGTACATTGAACTGTTCTTTAAGATCTTACAGATATAATATAGCTCAGGGCAAAGGTGGTGAAGTCTACTGCTTTTGACAATAACTATGCCATGTAATCTAGTTTGCCTAAGAACACCTCTCCTGGGACAGCACAGAAAAAATACAGATGATTTATCATTTCATGGCCACTTCCTGATCATATCGCGATAGCTGTCAACTCCCTGCATTAAGTACTCACTTCTGGAATCTCAACATCTTAATATTTGTCAGTGTGCGATGAAAACAGAACAATCTTTCAGACCCTCAAGTATTAATCTGTAAAATACACCATGCATTCAGACTGCTTTGACCTAGAAACCTTATAGAACCAACTATCATTTATAGAACGACTGAAGCCTAAGAACTGTTATTTTATGCCCAATTAAGGGAAGTTTCTCTTTGGCACTTTTAGGAAAAGGGACTCTTGAGGATACATTAAAGTTTACCTAAAGAAATAATTTTAGGATTAAATAGATTCAAAAAGCAGTTGGCTAAATTCACCTTCGCTGTAAGACATAAATTTAAATAAGAGTGGATTTCTCTTTAATGGAAAGAAACCAAAAATAACTGATGGGAAACAAATAACACCATAATGATTCACAGGATATTAATGGACCTGTTCAAGGAGAAGTTAATAATTTATGTCAGTCTGTGTATCCATTCTCAAGAGGATGTTAAGACAGGTCTCAGGGTAGTCCTTATATACTAATGTCAAGAACATGTAAGAAAATAAACAGACAAGTATGTCCCCATGGTTTGCTCAAATAATCCAGACTATATTCAATTATGCAATCATGTCACTCAGTATTTATATATTTAAAATATGACTGCCTCAGGCCTTCTCTGGACACCATTTTGAAATAAATTCATTTACTTCCTGCTAAAGACAAATGGATACATTACATTTTGCAGGAAAACGCTTCCCATGGTTTGAGTCCAAAGAGTAGTCATTTTATTCCAAAACTCACTGACCTCCATTCTTTATGAGGTCAAAGTTCTATCTTGCTAAATTAAAAATTATTTAAGACAGATTCTCTGTCTGTCTTCAGGGTGTTTACTTGAACTTGTATCTGTCATTTGTAGATGCTATCTGCCTTCTCCTCCCTCCCAACTCCAATCCTCCCCTTCTCTTCCCATCCCCTCTGAGCATTTGGAAATGATTGGCCTCAAATGTGGCTCTCAAGACCCTATGGATTACAGAACCTTCAGAATAGTCTCTGTAGTTGTTGCACCATTTTCTTTGTCTCCCTGTATTCTGATTTAGCAGTTTGATTATTTCCTGTGAAATATTATTGTGGTTTCACAGAGACTTGTCAAATCGGAGGGCCAAATTAAGGTGTGGGGGAGTCGCACTTTGCCTAATTAAAACCAAAGTGTATACTAGTCTTGTTTTGGAAGAATCCCTTGTCAATTTGACAAGATACAAGTAACAGTGAATGCTTGGTGAGTGGGTTTCTTCTTTATTTTACTGTTATTATATATAACCTGTTCAAAGAGAGATATGCATGTGGGCCCAAATAACTATTTCCTATTTTAATTATAATAATGTACTGATTAGTAATGGTTTGGCAGATACCATATAACTGCAATTTTCAAAAGTATGGGCCCTGCCTCAGCTATTGGAACATTGTCTGGCATACAATAGGAGCTCAATAAATGTTTATTGGATAAGTGAATGGGGAGCTAAAGTATCAGTGCCTTAGTGTAGGTAAAGGTTTGTAAAATGAATACTTTGCTTTTAAGATGTCTCTGCTCTAAAGAGGTTTCATGTAGTTGATTAGAAATATTTTTAACTCAAAGCCATACTTAATTTTCTCAAAATGAAAGGAGATAATCTTGGATCTGTCTCAGGCCTTTCCATAAAAAAGATACAAATAACCAATAGTAATACCTGAAGATTATACACTGTGGATTAATGTCCATTAAGAACGGAGGTGAAGCCAACACGTCATTAAGCAGGGCATGTAGTCCCCATAGTCTCCATTCCAACATGACTGAATGTATGAATTTATGGACTGCCATTAAATTTTCCCATGCAGTTTTGAAAAATACATGGTTTTGACAAAGCAGAAATATAAAGCATTTACCAGATTTCTCATTACCCAGAAAAAAAAATGGCTGAGTTGCTCCCAGAGCTAATTAATGGCCACTTTTTGAGATCAGATTTTAAATAGAGAAGTATTAATGAAAGAAAATCCACTAACGGAAATGGACCTGAATTACCGAAACCAACATACTATTCTAACTCCTTTTATGACAAGTAGATAAATGGATCAAACAATGAAATGTTTCTGCTTAATGTGAAACTTATCAATTGTTTTCAAAAGAGAACACACATCATATTTCGTTTCTGGGAAGTGCACCATGACAACAAAAAACACAAGCTTTCCTGTAGATCAATGTTGAGAGTTGGCATGCAATGAACTAAAAATAATAGGGACAAGGAAATCCAATTGCTTGATCCTCATGAAAGCCAGCGAAATATGCTCAACCTTATTCATTTTGCCCCTTAATAACATTAAATCCAAAAGGAACATCATGTTAAAGTTGAAACCCTTCCTGGGAAGCAAATGCTGTTGTGAAAAGAACTGGGCTGTAGGTTACTTTAACCTATGTTTGAAATTTCACTTACTAACTGAGGAAACTTGGGCAAGCTTTAACCTCTTTGAGTTCTTTAACAGGAAAAATATTATCTTCTCAGAGCTGCCGGAAGGATTAAAAATGTAGCACCTGGTTTATTGGTTCATATAACTTAATATATGTTAGCCAACGTTGGCACTTTCTGACAGAAACTACAAATTTCTCACCAATTATGTCCTTAAACATGTCTGGGAACTTGTTAGAAACTATTTAGGAATATTTCTAAATATAGTTAAATTCTAGCTACTTTCATGCAACTTGTGTTCAAACTTCGATTTATTAAAATTTAGTTTTTCTTCCTCCTCTACCTCCTAGAGTTTTTGTCTAATTCTTTTTTTTTTAAGATTTTTATTGGGGAGATGGGGGGATGGGAACAGGGCTGGGGAATTGGGGGAAGGGGAACAGACAGGTTGCTGTCGTTTTGTTCTTCAGTCTAGTTGTGGAGGACGTTGCTTCACTGGCCCAAGTTGGCACCATCATTGTGCTCTTCCCGGGCAAGGCACATCAGTCGTCGGCTTCTGGACGGCTGCTCACTGCGGCTGCCGGCCACTCACTCTGACTGCTGGCCACATACGGTAGCCCATGGCAACCCACTGCCACAGGGGCTGCAGCCTACGCCATTGCCAGTGACTCACAGCAGCTCAGCTCCAGGTCGAGCTGTTGTACAGCATCTTAGCTGTAGAGGGCAGTGTCACTGGCCCTCATATGTGGAATCCAAACCGGGGCCCTCTGGCATCCCAAGCCAGCTCTTAACCATCGCGCCACTCGGCCGGCCCTTGTCTAATTCTTTAGACTAAAGATTTCATGTAGCTTTAGCTATTTAACTTTTATTTATTTATTTACTTATTTATTTATTATTTATTTGGTATCAGGGGACAGGAGGAGTGCATGAAAAAGAAATGTAGAGGTCATTTGTAAAGTTCTGCCTCATCTAATAGTTTCTCTGCCCCTGTATATCTTTAAATTTATGTTCCTCCTTTCTTCTTCCTCTAACTCAGAGAACTTTCCAAATCATTTAACAATATCACTGCTCTTGGCTAATTTCCAGTCTTTCTCTTCTAGAATCTTGCACCCTATTCTAATTATTGACTACACGTGTCAGTATGTGTGGGCATGTGGATAGAACAACTGCTCCTCCATTTCACTGATCAAAAGCCATATAAATTGGTTTCCCACATGAAAGGGGTTCCTTCTCCAGATCTACCCATTCCCATTCTCCTTCTAGTCATTCAGAACTGAATTTTCTCATACTTTCGCCTCTTCCAACCAAAAGAACATTTATATAAATGCAATATACATGTACAGCTTCTCTGAACCTACTTCATCAGGTGCCAAAGGACCAATGAACTCTCATTCAATCCTTTGCACATTCATTCATGCACCAAATATTTCCCAAGTGCTCCCTGTGTGCTACATGCCTGTCTCGCAAAGCTTTCGAGTTAGAGGGAAGATAATAAGTATGCAATAACTGGTTCATGCAACAAGCATGGCTTAGAGGCTTTAACCACAAGGCAATTGTATTTTTGTCTCTTTCAGTTGACTTGATGTGAGTTAGGGCTTCTTTTGCTCCTAAGATATCCAGCCTCATGCAATGATAAAAATGTAAACCTGATTAAAAGTTGAGCAGTTTTGCTTATCACGGCCAAGCCTATTGCATGTGAAAGCCAGCTGGGGGGGAAGAAGGGGTGGTTAGATGCCTTTTGTTTCTTTCCCCACAACGTGTACTTTTCTTCCCCTCCCTCAGCTTGCTAACCTGGTGACAGATGAGGAAATGCGCAGCAAAGTCTTAATGTGACTGTACTGTCACAAACTGGCAATATACTCTCCTTTCTAGGGTTTCAGAGCTGCCTCCTTCTTTTTGGGGCATAAAGGGTTCTTCAGAGACCCCCATTTCCAGTTCGAGACGTCTCACCTGGAATTCTCCTTATGCAAGACATAGATATCCTTCTTTAGCTTTAGGAATCCCAGGGCTGGTTCTCATTTCTTTACACTAATTCATTTTACTCATTTGGGAGCCCCCCTAAATAGGAACTAAGTTGACCCTGTCTGTGCCTGATCTGTCTCATGTGAAGCACATCTTTGGTCCATGGGAAAAACTTACTCAAACTTCGCCCCCTCATCACTGGATAGGCTGATGAGTATAGCAGCAACTTTACCTTTACTCCCCCTGTTACAGCATCAAGCTCAATCTGGCTCTCATCTTTTAGATTTTCCAAGAGAAATAAGATACCAATCACAGTATCCCTCCCCAAGCGGTTGAAGGCATAGTCTCCTCTCTCAGTTGTCTCAGGAAAGTGTCCTTCTCTTTACTTGAGGTGAAAAGAAAAATAGCCTGCCACCCTCTGGGATACACAGTGGGTCTAGCACAGTACTGTGCTGGTAAATGTTTAACAAAGACCTCTGGGGGGATGGGAAGTATGCATATACACATGTACATAAGTTTATTATAAATTTTACTAATATAAAGAATGTATAGCTCACAATTTATAAAATAATAATAAATACAATCCTATTTATTGTAAATTCTACATGGCCAATAGATTCTCATAGAATGATTTAATCAATTTTGACAAATTTTTGAACCTGGAGCCAACCTATAGTTGCAACCAACAAACAAGTATAATGCCAACACGAATATTGGCTGATAGTTTCATTTACATTAATGAGTAATATGAAAGTGAAATAATAAAGAACTATATCGCACACTTCAATAAAGCTGGTTCTTAAAAAAAAAGTATATCAGCACTTAGCTTGTTATCAATAATGTGACTTTTCACTGAATTGGATAATTAGATAACAGTTTTGGAATATTCCAAGAATATTTCTTCAATTTTTATGTGACTTATGATGCATCAGGCCTGAATGCTTGTGTTCCTTCAAATTTATATTTTGATATCCTCAACCCCAAAAGTGATGGTACTAGAAAATGGAGCCTTTGGGAAGTGATTAGGTCACGAGGGGTGAGCTCTCCTAAACGGGGATAGTGCTCCTAGAAGAGAGATCCCACAGAATTCCCGTGTGCCCTTGCTATGGAAGCTACAAGGAGAAGTCGGCAGCCTGAAAGAGGACTTTTGCCTGACCATGCTGGCCCTTTGATCTTGAACTTCCAGGCCCCAGAGCTGTGAGCAATAAATTTCTATTGTTCATAAGCTATCCAGTCTGTGGTATTTTTGTCACAGCAGCCCAAACTACAAGCAGCTACGGACCTGACACACTTTTAAATTTAGTATGCATTATTAGCATTTACTCAATTACTTTGTTAAATTTGAAATTATCAAGAAATAATAAATTAAGTGCTGATTTATAGTATTTGTCAATTTCTTGGTATAAATATTCTCACCATGGCTAACTGCAGCTACCAAAGTATAATGTCACCAAAAACAGAGTTGAGAAAACTTGTGCAATAATATACCACTATAGTATTTCCACCATACAGATACAATAGACATAACTAACCTTAACAGCATAGATAATAGCAAAACATAATAACATAATTAGGAAGTGATGAGTTTTGCATATTTATTATTTTTGTTTGTAATGCAATTTATTAATTATAAGTTTATATATAATTTAATTTTTAATAATAGCACTCCAGTAGCTATCTTAATAAACTCTTAATCTCTATTTTTGTGATTCTTTAATTTTTCATTTGTGGATAAGAAATTTTTACAGTCATCCACCTGATTTCCAAGTCTTACTTCAAAACTTTATTTGCTTCTTATTTACTTTATAAAGGAATCCTGCTACATAAAGAAATGAATAAGAAAACCTCAGATAGTGTTAAGTACTCTGCAGTGATATTTTAAAGGATGGTATGATAAAGAATGACAGATAGGGTAATTATTTAGAATATGTTGCCAGAGAAGACCTCAATAAAGACATGCCATTCAAACTAAGACCTGACTGACAAGAAGAAGTCAACTATGTGAAGATACAAAGGGAATGTTTTCAGGAAAGGCGGAACAGCAGAAGCCCCAAGAGAGAATGTGCAATCTATTTTCAATGTACCTTGAGCAGGTAAATACTAGGGTGGGAGAAGAAATCACAAAGGTCAACTGGGCCAGTGTATGCAGAGCTTTGTGGTCATTGTAAGTAGTTTGGATTTTATTCCATGTGCCATGGGAAGCCCTTAGTGAGTTTTAAGCAAGGGAGTAACATAATCTGATTTACACTTTTAAATGTTTTTCATGCTGTTGTTTAAAGGATGGATTACAAGAGGGCAAGAGTAGAAAGCTGTGTGACTAACTAGGGTTCTCTTGCATGAATTCAATCAAAAGATAATATGACAAACTTGGGTGTTGACAGTGGAGATAGATAAGAATGAACAAATTGGACATACATCTTCTAGGCAAAGCTGAAAAAAATTGCAGATGAGTTGTTTGTGAGTTGTGAGGGAAAGAGAAGAAAAGAGAATCATGCCATAATTTGAAGCTTGAGCATTTGAGTGAACCATTGGCTGAAATGCGGACACCTGGAGTCAAAATAAATTTCAGTGGAGAAGAAAGGACTTTATTATGATATGCCGGGATGATGCCAAGACAACGCCAAGAGAAAGTGGCATATATTCAATCAAACCATGTGAAATTCTCATTTTTGTAGACCAAAAATGATCAAATATTGGGAATTTTATATGGTGTAATTTAATATATATTTGAATCCCAGCGGAAAGATTAAATATGCAAAGATGCTTCCCACATAATGAAGTCTATGTAACTGTTAGGTTGTATGCAATTTATAAACATGAAAGACCATATGAGTTTCTCATGGTATTATTTGTAACACATTAACACAAAGTCACACCCATTAATATAACCAAACAGATCATTCCACCTCTACCAGGGTTTCCTTTAATACTCTACTTTGGCTTAAAATAATTTCTTCACATTTATGAGGACCAATTTAGAATTTACACACCTCAGTGGCAGCTGAGCACCATGAAATGAGAGTCACCACGCAGCCATCTTTCAGGTGTACCTGGCACCTGTCGAGCTGGATTCTCCTCTCAGGGTACTGGTAGTTTTCCAGTTTATTAGAGAGATCATTTCATGAATCATTGGCAATTTACCCCCATTTTCTTATGTTTTTACTCTTCTGTTTGGGTTTTATTTGCATAAAAGTTTCAAATATACAAAATCAATTATCACACGTACTTTGTCAACTGTTGAGGTGATCCTGTATCATTACTTTTGATGAAAAATAAATTAGAGTTTGAAGGACTTACCCTGTGATAGTTTACTCTTCTTTTAAGAAAAAAATTATCCTCTCAAAGCAAAGGAAGTCTATATCATAATTTAATAAACTATATAACAATAGACTACTTTAGAACTCAAATAAATGCACAATGTAATCTCTAAATGCAAGAAACATTATTACAATTATCAACATCATTGCTCCAATATATTCAATCAATCATAAATCTCAATTTTCCCTTTGAAGCATCTCTAGCATGTGCTATCTCTGCCTCCCCCCACCATTAGTCTAGCATGGCATTATTTCCTCTTGCCTGAGTCACCAAAGCTGCCCTCTGATGGTTCCCCCCACTGCCTATCTTTCCTCCCATCTATAATCCTACCACTCTAATCTTCCTGTCTTCATTGGCACCATCCATGACTAATGACACTATATATATAGTTTCACCACAGAATTTTCTGTAGGAATCTACATGTGGAATTATTACTACTCTGCAAGAATATTTATACCAACATATGTGAAGCATTTAAAGGAAGACAATTGTTTTATTCTCTAACTTTCAGGCCTGTAAGGAGAGGGCTTCTTTCTTTACCCAAGGGCAGAATGTATTAAGGAAAATAATCCCATTTTGGAAACATGTTTGACCATGGGCATTTCTTGAGGTGTTTCTTAAAGGGATTAAATGTAAAAATTCATACAGGGAATACTTGGGAGCTGGGAGATGTTGAGAAGAACTAATTCCTTTGTAATTGAAAGTAAGTCATGAGTTTGAAGAGTTTTCAGATCTCACATTTTAATTTTATCTGGAGGTAAGCAGCCAACAGTGAAAAAAACTGTTTTTTTTTTGTTTTGTTTTGGCCTCTGGCTTCTGTTATCTCTGTGGAGACCAATCAGTGATAAGAGACTCTAGAGCTATAACTACTTAGTAATAAAGATGATTTTTATATTGTTCTAATGTAAAAAACTTAAGCAAATGAACATTAGAAATAAGGATTACAAAACTACAGAAAAGTAGTTGACATGATATGGTGTGTACATCACTGAGCTAGAAGCGAACTTAATTTGAGTTTCATTCTTAGTCTTATTGGGAACTGCCTGGCCTTGAAGTTAATTAATTTTTCTACTTCACAGTTTTGTCTCCTGTGAAATAGAAGTAATCTCAAAGGTCTTATCTTGCATTCAAATTTCATAACTATAGTAGTTTAAAAAGTATTTTCTCATAGTCCTATTGGTAGAGTATGCAAATATGGAATGTGGTGCCTTTATTGAAATTGGAAGGGATCCTCTATAATTCTCACCATTAAGCAATAGAAAATGGAAAATGTGTTTTGATTAATATTTCTTTACTCCTATCTTCCAGCAATAAATATAGTGATAGTGATAGGACACTGATTCTGCAATTTCTTACCTATTAAAAAGAGTGATAGCTTACAGTTCCATTTATCCTAAAATTTGTCTCAGCTTCCTCCTTGATGATCTGCTGACTTCATGGAATTTGACTGCTTATGTTAGCTGGAGGTAACACACACAGGCACTTTGGTCACTGTGTTAAGCAATACAGATGCCCCCCTTTCAATTGGGCTAGACAGACTTTTAGCTGGACCCTATGATTCCCACCACTTGGTGTTCATGCCCTTCTGTAATGCCATCCCCTTGAATGTAGGCAGGACTTTTCACTTGCTTCAAATCAGTAGACTATGGCAAACAAAATGGAATGCCTCTCTGTGATTATGTTATGTTATATAGCAAAGGTAATGGTATGTGATTGTTACATTATATAAAAATCCATCTTGCCAGCATACTTCCTCTAGAGTCTTGCTCTCCTTGAGGGCTTTAAAGATGCAAGCTATCCTAAGCCCCATAGTTGCAAGAAAATAAATTCTGCCAACAGCTTGGATGAGTTTGGAAGCAAACCCTTCCCTCATCCAGCCTTCTGATGAGAGCCCAATCCTAGTCAACATCTTCATTTTAGCCTTACAGAAGACCCAGGTAAACTGTGTCTGGCCTCATGACGAAGAGAAACTGTGAAATAAGAAGTGAGTATCGGGCAGCTGAGTGGCAAATTGGTTAGGAGTTGACTTGGGACGCTAGCTCTGAGCAGCAGGGCCCCGGTTCAGATCCCACATGTGGGCCAGTGATGCTGCACCCTCTACAGCTAAGATGGTGAACAACAGCTCAACCTGGAGCTGGGCTGCCGTGAGTCGCCGGCGACAGTGTAGGCTGCAGTGGGGCTGGCTGGCAGCAGGCATGAGCTGCTATGAGTCCCCGTGAGGGTTGTCCAATGGCCGGCGAGTGACTGTCTCACCCGGGAAGAATACAATGATAATACCAACTTGGGCCAGTGAAGTGCTGTCCTCCACAACTAAACTGAGGAACAAAAAGGGACAGAACTTGTCTGTTCCCCTTCCCCATTTCCCAATGCTGTTCTCCTCCTGCAATTCCCCAATAAAATCTTAAAAAAAAGGAGTATTGTTTTAGCTACAAAGTTTGCAGTAGTTTGTTATGTAATAATAGAAAACTAATGCAAGAATTTATTCATTTGACTGCTGGGAAGGCTGTAGCCTGAGAGTTCTCAGCTATCAGCCCTACCCAACAATTGTGTCAGCTGAAGAGAGCAACCTCATTCAAAATTGCACACTTTTCTAGGGGAAACTCACATCCAATGACAAGTCAATGAGGAGATACAAAGGCCTACCCCTTTGCTCCATCTCAAGCCTTCCAACTGAGCTCCAGAGCAACTGAAAGCCCAACTTATCCCTCTGTCCAATCCAGCTTCCTTCCCCTTGTGCCACAGATATCTCTATCTATCTATCTATCTATCTATCTATCTATCTATCTATCTATCTATCTATCATCTATCTATCTATCATCTATCTATCTATCATCTATCTATCTATCTATCTATCTATCTATCATCATCTATTTATCTATCTATTATCTATCTATCATCATCTATCTATCATCTATCTATCTATCTATCTATCTCTATCATCTATCTTTCTATCTATATCTATCTATAACTTTGCTAGGCTTAGATATCAAATAAGCCATAAAATTATTTAACATTCTATAAGGCTATCTTCTAATCATTACACCCAATCCAAAAGAACCATGGTTACAGAGGGGAAATCCTGAAACAAGTATCAATAACAATTACTAATAATATTTCTTGTCTCTTACATCTACCCACAAGTTCTAAAGGACAGCCAGACATGACAGAATCATCTGATAAACATGAAACACATGGTATCAAAATGTTCTCAGTTAAACTAGATAATACCTAAAAGTCAAGGAGTTTTGAAATAGAATTAAGATGAACATATGTTGATACATATATTCATTATTACTCTTGGTGTAAAAGAAACACTCAGATTTTGGTAAAAGACTATATTTGAATGGCTATTAACAGCATAGCCTTGAGAAATTTGCTTACCCCTTGAAACACAATTTTATTACCTATAAAATGGGAATAATACTAGCTGAAATGGGCTGTGAGAATTAAATTAAATGAGTTAAAATATGAAAATGCCTACCATAGTATTCAATATGCCATAGGCACACAATAGGAGCTAGCCCCACTTCTTCCTTGTTTTGTTAACTTCTCCCTAAATCTTAATTTTTTTAAGGGAAAGAAGTGATAGATGGAAAATCTCCAGAACAGTAACTGTGAATAATTTTTCTGGTTAACTCAAAATTCAGAAGGAGCTGAGTGTTATCTGATCAGACACCCCTATTTTAGTAGTCTGTTAATAACTTCCCAAGTTACTGTTTGTTTGAGACTCTAGTTCTGCAATGAGTGAAACTTGGCATACTGAGATTTTTCCCCAAGGTTTTTCTCATTCTTGATTCATAATTAGCAGTTGCCTTATTGAATTATCACACAATTATAGCACCTGAGTCTTTCTTAGAGCTCTTTCAATTAAAAGACTACATGAGATTGTCAAGGCTTCATTTTCTCCACTCTGTTTGTCCAAACCAACAATGTATTATTTGGCACCATATAGGGATGATGGTTCCAAGTCTCAAGTATCCCATGAGTTTATCTGTTATCCATATAACTCTATTATGTCAATAAATATTCTGCTACTGGACAGACCAACAGATTTTTAGTGACAATAAATTGAGAAGCCCTTGATGGATGAATCTTCTCAGTTAGATAATTTATTGATACCAAGATGAATGATTTATGTGGACAGTTGAGACATTTACTTGAGTAAAAGAAGACTGGCATATTTTGCAAAATGTAAGAGTATAGGAGTGGAGGCAGGAACTATTGGATGTAGATCCATGTTAGCCCATTTCCTAAACAAATTAATCCGTTATTTTAAGTTGTGAAGAACTTTTGCCAAACCAATCCATCCTTATCCATGCACAGTTCTTTGGTCTCTGCTGTGAACTGTTCTGAGGGAAAAACCATATATTTTATATGTTAACTAATCCCTTCAAGGCAAAGTGTGTGTCTTTAAAAAAGTTTTGCTCTATACCAATAGTAGCAAAAGTCAATGATATACACCCTTGCCAATTTTTGAATTGGATCTCTGATGGTTATAAAAGCAATACAATGTGTACTTGTGTTTACGAATATGTATGGTGGGAGAGTAAGTAGGTAGGTTCAGGATATAAAACTAAGAAGTCTCTCCATTTCTTGTTCAGAAATAGTGACACTCTTTTTTTTGGGGGGTGGGGTGGGGTGTGGGGGTAGAGTTTCCAAAAACAAATTATATCAAATGTCTCTACAATCTTAAAATGTAACTGTCTAAAAGAAAGCAGCATAGGCTTAGGGAAAGCTGGCCCCAGGGAAAGCAGTGATTCCTTCTTCAAATAAATTTTACGTGGAAGGCAAATATATAAAGCTATAAATAGCATTATTTGGGGTGAAAAGTGGTTTGGTATAGATGGAAAATATAAAAGAGAATTTGGGAACCAAGAAAGACCATATATATATATATATATATATAT
>NW_017731370.1:402915-408577 GCF_001890085.2 Hipposideros armiger
GAGAGAGAGAGAGAGAGAGAGTCTTTCCAGAATTCTTGAAAGATTTTATGTATATTTGACTATAAGTTAAATATATACATATATTCAAAGTCAAATATATGTATATGTAGCTAAATATATATATATATATATATATATATATATTTTAGGGGGAAAAAAAGACAAAAAGCAAAAACAAAAACTTAGACACATGAACCAGAATAGGATGAATAAAAGCAAATCTATACATGTGAAAATGAAGTTATTACAATATATACATATATGTATATATGTAAAAATATGCATACATACACAATTTTCATGGATTGGAGGACTCAAATTCAGAAAGTTATCAATTCTCACCAAATTAATCTATAAATTCAATGATACTTCAATAAAAATCCCAAAAGAAACATTTTGAAAAATGACAGCTTATCCTATTATTCAAGTGGATGAGAAAAGGTTAAGACTATTAATGTCAGTTTGATATAAGATGATAAATAAGGCATATGAGGTTTTGACTTCCAGGTATCAATATTATAAAGTTAGAGTCATTAAGACAGTTTAAATTTGGAGCAGAGATAGACTAATGTATCAAAAAGAGGTCATACAAATAAAGTTGTACAATTATGGAAATATGGCCTAAGAAGGCCAGATGGATTAATGATCTAAGGATAAATACTAAAATTTTAACCTTTTTACAAAAATTTATAAAATTGATTGGGTAGTTTTATGAAATTGTGATAAGGAATGATGTTTTTAAATAAAATATGAATGGCAGAAACCATAAAGAAAAAGAACAGTACATTTTTTTGACAGTAAAATTTAAAACATGATAAAAGTAACCATGGGCTACGATATTGGGGGGAAACGGGGTGGCGGATTGGGGGAGGGGGGTTGTCACTTCGAGGGAAAAAAACTATAACTATTGCACTGTGTTGTATAGCTGAAACTAATTCTAAAAAATGTGTATTTCATAATAAAAAATAATTTAATAAAAAAAAGTCACAATGGAAAAAATTAAAAGCACAGCTTTAGTCTGAGAAAAAAGTAGCAACATACATAATTGGCAAAAAGTAATAATAACAAATATATAAAGAACTCCTATATTACAACAAGAAAAAGACATTAACCTATTAAGAAAAAAATGAGCAAGAGTAAATTCACATAAAGAGTAATTAAGAGTAATTCTGTACATTAAGAGTAATTCACAGAAAAGAAAGCCAATTGTCAGTAAATTGAGAAGATACTGAATCTTGCTAGTAATCAGGGAACTGTATATTAAAGCAGAAATAAGATGGAATTTCATAATCATTTCACTGGAAAAAATAAAGTCTGAAAATACCACTGTTTAATGCAGGACAACATGAGTCCTCATGCAATGCTGGGGAGAATGCCAATAAGCACACTCACTTTGGGTAGGAATTAGGCTTTTATGAATATAGTTGAAGATTTGTACACTCTATGAGCCTCAGTTACACCTCTAGTTATGTGGCCAGCGAGTTCAACCCTTGAACACATGTGCAAGGATATTACCTGCCATGCTGTTTGTCAGAGTAAGGGAGTAGAAGGCATTATAATATTATCCATAGAGATAAAATTAATTGATTAAATGTGACATATTCATAACATGGAATTGCAGTAGGCAAGTAACATAAATGAATAAGAATCTATATTTATAAATATGGAAATCAAAAATAAAATGTCATGTGAGAAAATAAGATGGTTCATATTTTTACAGTATAATGTCTATGAAAAATTTTAAATACATGATTAATATGATATATATTTTAATGAATATCTTTTCATTTATAGTAAAAGCATAAAAACATACACAGAAATCATACACACCAAATTAAAGAGAGTAGTAGTATTTGGAGAGAAAACGGGAATATGTTTTGAGAGACTTAAAAGAGGGATTTCAATTGTTTCTTTTTTTGTTAAAAAATTAGTTAATTAATATTAATTCTAAGTGCTTGTTTTTTATTTTTTGTACACTTCTGAAAGGTAATAATACACCCCCCCCACACACTCACACACACATACACACACACACACACACACACACACACACACACACACACACACACANACACACACACACACACACACACACACACACACACACACACACAACCACCAAAGAGGACTATTGGCCATCCCTCCATATAGAGGTTAGAGGTTCCACAAACCTCACCCCTCAGGGTCAGCTATGAATGCCTTCTACTATAGCACAGCTGGTGGTCTTTGCAAGTGCTTAGCAAATTTTTTTCAGCAGAACATTGTTTCAAAACAAGTCTGAGTAGAAACCAATATGGTAAAACGGAGAAAAACTAAGTTGTTCTGGGTAAAACAGTTTTGGATAAATTGTTCTCCCTCTACATAGGAAGTGGCTTCTGAAACCTCTGAGAGAACTCTGAGCTACAAAATTTGAAAGCCACAACTCTAACATATTGAAAAGCAAGCAGCGATGAGGAGCCTAGTCAATCACCAAATCATCCAACTGCTCGGGTTTCCAACATTAACAAGATGAGCAGGGAAATACAATGAAGAAAAACAAAGCACAATGAACCAGTTTTTTCTTGATTTGTTGTTCGAGTGATTTAAGAATAAGATAAAAGCACTAAGAGATTTTAAAAGGTAGCTTGGACATTGACAATTAAACTAGGTAACCTGTGGATGAGTCAGCAGCAAGCATTTATTGAATGTATCTGTACTGTACACTGTTAGGCCTAACAAAAACCTTCACTATATGTACATTTAAGACATAGACAATAGAATGTACAAATTTTATTTTCTTTTGCTCACAAGGAGCTCAGAACCTAACTTTATGTAAATTATAATAAATCATATTGCATCTCTGAGTTACCACCTGGCCTTCTACTTTATTTTTTTTTATATTTCCTGATTTTCCATCCCCATTCATTTAAAATATAAAATCAATATTTTCTTATTGTAAACAGCTTCAAATTCTTTTTAAAAAGAAGAATGGGTATAAATAAATAAGAAGACTTATTATCATTAGGTCCAAAATTTTCATTCTAGTCCCTCAATCTTATAAAATAACCGTTTTACAAATATCTGTGATTATGCCATTTACTTCTTCATACATTGACAGCAAGTGTTCAGTGGTGCGTATTTTTAACAGCATTCTAGTTTTTATTTTCCTGCTGGATAAACTGATGACAACATCAGTCACCAAAATGATAAAGAAAATAAGATGTAATTGGGCAGTCGACTCTGGGAGATTTAAAAGTCCTTCACTTCTCTAGCAACTCACATACATTTTGCCATCGTAGAAAGATGAGTTGTTACTTAAACATCTATGTTAGACTATCAGAATCTGTCTTCTTTTTCATAAATGCTACTTAATGAAATTCAGATTTATATTTTTCAGAGCTGAAAAAGAGACTTTAGTTTTACTTCTTTTAGAAACTTAGAAATAAAGAATCTACGCTAAGTAAACATCTCATAAGAGCTCACTGGTGAAGGGTGAATAAAAATTTAAGCCAGTGAATGATTTCAAATAATCATAGTGGATTCCCTCTTAATTTATATCAGTACTCCATCCTTGGCCTTTGACCTTTCTTCATGTGAAATCCTTCAGGCAGTCAATCATATAACTTTATTTTAAAATTCAAGGTAGATATACTAAATAGTTTCATTTTGATATGCATTTTCTCTTTTTTTCTAAAAACTAAATGAATGATTTTAGACTGTAATCAGTAAAACAGAGGTCAAAGATTTTTAGAATTAATTTGCATTTTATTATGAAATGATTCCAGGTGCAAAAATTAAAAGGCTTCATTTTGCTTCACAATCTTTATTTAAAATTCCATTTCTATTTTCATTCCTGCAAAAATGACATCCTATACTCATTTATGTTTTGTTTGTTTGAAGAAAAAGAAAGTCTGAACTCAGTCTACTGGGATCTAATTATCGGAACCTAATTCTAATTACAGTCTTTTAAATCAACGCTGTAGGCTTTCCTTCTCTTCAGTTCTTTTTGCAAAAAAGGACTATTTATATTATTCAGAAGGCTTTCCATCCTAGATACCTCTATTTATAGATACCATCTACCAAGGGTTTTGTAGCTAAATAATCTCAGTTTGCCAAACAACTTCATGCTTATTTGAACTACGGAATTTCTTTGTAATTTAAGCGCACAGGATAAGAGACATGCAAGATAAAACATATACAAATCAATGCTTTCTTGTTGCGATAAAACATAACATTTTCTTTAAACTCTAATTTTTGCAAAATTCTCTTTATAATAGAGCTACTAATAGAGGATGTTGCCTGTGGATGTTTAAATAAAAATGCATAAATTTTGATCACTATTATTAAACTGTCATAAGTCTGCTATCAAAACAGTATTTTCCTACTAACCCTTGAACTGCCAACAAATAATAAGCAAGAAATTCAACTTGCAGCTTTACAGCACATGTAAAGATAATTACTTCCAATTTTCCATTTCATTATTTTTATATTCTCATTTGTAACACTTTTTTTTTCTGTTGTCAAATAATAAATATTTTAGTCCAAAGGCTCTAATTTTTTTTTCACTTAGGATCTGTTCATTTATTAAATATTAACACTTAATTTTTACTCAGATATGTTATCCTCTCTATTAGTAAGCGAATGCAAATAGAATCTATCTTATCAGTCTTGGTTCCACAGGAGCTATTATAATGACACATTTTATACCACACACACCTACTCACATATATTAAGATATACACTACAGGCAAATGCTGGGGATAACAAAGGTGACTCAACTCAACAGGCAATGAAGTATCATGCTACTGACTAATAAAAAGCTGTGGTTTTTCCTCCTGGTCTAGCCACAAGAAATACATCAAACACTAACGAACACATGTAAATAGACTGACAATTCAGGTTGAAACTAGCAACTTCAGTTTGAGCCTAAACCTAAACACCATATATTTATAGGAGTGCGGTGTTTGATGGAACAAAGCATAAGTATTCCAAGGTCAATATTTTGGACAAACAAAGTTCAGAGATTTTTGTTGCATTGTGGTATGCGGTTTTTCTTTCCTCTCCAGAAATTCTCAGAAACTTTAGTGAGGTAACGACATTATAAGTTAACAAGAAGAAACTAAAACAGTAGTTCTCAAACTTTAGTGAGCAGCATAATCACCAGAAGAGCTTGTTAAAACATGGATTGCTGGTTCTGCTTCCAGAGTTTTCTGATTCAGTAGGTGTGAGGTAGGCCTGAGCTTTTACATTTCTAACAAGTTTCCAAATGACATGAATGCTGGGAGTCCAGTGACTATATTTTGAGAAGCTTTGAGTTTAAGAATACGTTCCACAGTTTCACTGAATTTTTTCTTCTTATGAAAATTTCATCTTAAAGTACTAGTGGTCCCAACGACATATGTTGAGAAATATGTTTCAATTTGGGAAAGATCTTTGACAACAAATAAGGGCAAAAGTGATTCCTTCACTTCTAATATGATGTTTTAGAAATGACTGATAAACCTCTGAAAATTGAAAAAATATGGGATATGTTCATCAAAATATTCATCTTCTCATTGCGATCTATGACAGCGATAATACAGAAGTTACTTCTGGGGCCGGCCGAGTGGCTCAGTTGGTTAAGAGCTCGCTCAAGAGTTTGAGCTCTGAGCAACAGCGGTTCGAGTCCAGCCCGAGCTGAGCA
>NW_017731370.1:408627-432403 GCF_001890085.2 Hipposideros armiger
AAAAAAAAAAAAAAAAAAAAAAAAAAAAAAAAAAAAAAAAAAAAAAAAAAGAAGTTACTTCTGATATATGCTGTTTAGTATTTTAATGCATATGAATTAGATGAAGCAAAAATAGATAATATCAGGAAACGTCAAAATCCTTAGGTCCAAAATATTTCATTAAATAATCTATTTACAAAATTTTATAATCAGGGGCCTCCTTAGGAGATGATGAAATCAGGAATATAAAAAATCTTACTAACCTAAAAAGGTCTTGATTCATTTTTTCTGGATAGTGTTCATTAGCTCCTTGGGCTTTGTGTTCAAGTGTTTGAAATTTTGTTTTCCTGAAGGAAAACTCTTATATTAATAAACACTAAATAGTACTGTAAATTCATACCATTACAGAAAATAATACTGCAAAATGAAAAAATATTCATAGGTTTTACTCTTCCAAGGAAATTTATTTTAAGGAATAAATCATTAAATAAATGATTCAAAAAAGAAAAAAGTTTATGCCCAGAGACAATGTTTACAATATTTTAAAAGTGAAACAAGTTAAATGTCTTCAAATAGGGAAATAGTTAATCAATTATGAATAGTAAATTGATGAGAGAGTGTTTCAAGATTAAACTGCAGTTATGAAGGATGTGACAACAGAAGGATGCCTGTGCAAAAATAGACCTCAAAATTACCTCTCTGCTCAGATAGCACTGCATGAGAAGGGTCAGGGAGAACGGAGAACAGATGAATTATAGTACTGAGAATATCGATGATTTTGATTTTTTCTTTAAAAAATACGTCTATGTTATTTAACGATATATAAACATTTTAAAATGTTCCTAACAATATGTTAATTCTCTCCAAAAAGTACAACCTTAATTTTCTGGCAGCTGATAGTAACAGCACTGAGCTCAGAACATGATAGAAGTTTTAGAATAGTTAGGTAAGAAGCTAGTGTGTGGGGGGGGGAAATTGAATAAAAGAAGATTGAAAGCTTCCATAGCTTAATTTCCTTCATATCTTAAATGAGGGCTCAGTGGACACAGACAATTGGCACAACCTGGAAACTGTTCTGCAGAGGACGGATTTTACATTCAAAAGAGACAAGTGAGCATTTTTAAAAAGCATGTCCTCTTTCATTCTTTGCCTCCCCCTTTGGCTGATTGTTAGGCATCAGGTGAAGGCCTTACATCTATATTTACTTGAGTAGTTTCCTCCTGAGTTAAAACAAGGAAAGGTTTTTGTCCACTTGAAATTAACAATCGCTTTTAGATCTTGACATTTCAATTAGTTTCCCTTCTTTTCTACATTTTAAAATAAGCTTAAGGTAAGGGAGATATAGTCTAGGGTTTGCCTTAGTGGACATAACTTTAGACCCCTTTGTTTTACTTTAGCTGCAACCAGGTTAAAAATTTGACTTTCTGATCAATTTGTTCTTTTTTAAAGAAATATAATTCTTCTCATCAACTAAAAAACCTCTCTTCATTGTAATGAAAAGTTAGCATGAAATCAGAGGTATTGCTGATTACAAACAATATTTTCCTCCCCATAGTTTTGCTAAAAAGGCCCAGGATTTAGAAGTTCGGATAGAGAGGCTCTGAGCTTGTTACTCACTGAACAAGGCACAAGGCTTTTTTTATTTCTTTTTTCATTATAACATCTTTACATAGATTTTTCAATATTCAAAAATATAAGTATATTCTCTACAAAACACTGCCTTTGATTTAAAACATCTGCCTTGAATTTCTGACCCTCAAAGAATAATTTAGAAGTATAGAACAATTTTTTCCAGTTATTTAAAAACTGATGTGTGGTACAATTATAAAGTTGCCCTAAAAAGCAAGTCTCAGCATATTCTTAATCAGAGCAAAATGTGATTCTTTCCAACAAATGCACTGTTGAGTTTTTTTCTGCCTTTGTCAGTAAAACAGCTGGGAACAGATTAAACTTTGTGATTTTTTAACTTTTCTCTCATGACTCACTTGAGACTTCCTATTTTTCCTATTCTACAGCTACTAGAATGTTAGAGGAAACAAACTGGATCAAATACATATCCCAGTTCATACAATTTTATATTACATTGTCTACACTAGGTTTTAAACTTAAAGCTAACACTTTACAACCTCCAGTTCATGCAAGGATCCCTGTGGGGCTCAGCTCATTGGAGAGCGCATATACATTGAGGGCCTACTATGTGCTGAGCATTGTCCTTGATTGCTGCCTAAACTACCTGTAATCTCAGTGTGAGAGGGAATGAAGGATATGCCGCTATGCATGCTTGCAATGACCTGATGAAAACAAGATCTGAGAAAACACTGACGTGACTCATAACACAGTCATTAATTTTCTGTTGAGTAAATCTCTGGAAATTCTTGAATTCTGCTTCTGTGAGAATTAAGATTTCTATCCAGGCTGATGGAGGAATAATTAATGAGAACAAGAGTAATAGAGCCATCGGAAACCATCCCCCCAACACTGGATGCAGAATAACTAAGACAGTCTTTACACGGGGAAGGCCAGTGGAGCCTGCCAGCATACAGTGATAGTTCTTTCCATAAAAAACCCAAAAACCCAAAAAAACAAAAACCAAGGTGCATGTGCTGATAAGGATGGGTGAGTTCATAGGAGCAAAAAGGCAGGGAGCTTCAAAATGGGACTACCTTGCAGTAAGCTGGACAGATGGCCAATACATAAACGGACTCTAAAATACACTAAGCACCGGCATCCATGCTTATTTAAGTAGGAAGTGGGGTTGGAGGAGACAGCAAAAGTAAAAAACTTGGAAACCTGTACTGAAGAATATTAAATACAGTCATGAAGGCCACATTAGTTATTGTTTTATTATGAATACAAATGTCTTAGTGTAACCTAATTCTCATGCTTGTATTCTATGCAATAATATAATCACATAAAATCAGGCTTGTACCAGAAAATTTAAAACCAAAGAAATTTAAACATATCCATTAAAATCATATTAGTAATTACCAAAAGTTACCCAAAACCATTGTAAAGAAAATAAGAAAGGTGAGTTCACATGAATAATTCAGACACTAAAAATGTAAGCAGAGCACAATTAATGGATGTGTTAACTGCTATTCCTTGTAGCCTACAACATTTCCAACCACTAGCCCCCCACAGATACATTATACCAGATTGTGAAGCCATTTGCAAAATATAAAGTGCTGCAAAAATACTGGATAATAATGATAATTCATCTTGCTTTCCACCTTTGTAGCATTTATTTATATTACACTAAATTTGAGCTCTTATTGTTCCCAAATGAATCTGTGGGTCCATGTTTCTTTCTCTTCCTCTTGCAGTAGTACAATCTAAGCATGTCAGACAGGTTAGCATTAGCTGGGAGGCAGTGTTTGCCTGCAGTAGTTTATATAAGTGTGGGTCAAATGACCCACAACCCAGTCGGCTTTCCTGATCCATCACAATGGGCACCGTGTTATTTTCTCCTGGTAAACGCTGATGAAGTGAGCAAGCACTCTCAGCTGGTCATTTCTGCCTCCAATTCATGGCATTATTCTATAAAAGCAACATACTACCATTGTATTTGTTGAAACTTTTTCTTACAAGTTTTAAATATTCTTTTTCCACCGTGCATGGGTTTGCAGAGTGACATTATTTCACCCTCATTGCTTATCTTGCCTTTGCTCTACCTTGCTTCTCCACCATAGAGAGATGGCTAAAACTGGAAACCCTGGGGTCTTTTATTAACAGAATCGTTCTACTTGAATATCACACTATTTAAAGTGTCACCACTAAATAAGCAGATGGCCACTTCTCTCCTGCATTTGGATTCCATGGGAATTGTCAAGTAAGGGGGCATTCAGCTTTACAAAGAAAAGGAGATGGTAGCAGAAAATCAAGGAAGAAATATCAAGGAGACAGTAATATAGTTGAATAGAAACTAAGTTAATCTATGTACTATCATGAATTTTGATGGGTCTGCTCTTTCCTTATTTCTAATATCAACACCATATCAGATTCCATATATTTATTTTTTTATTTTCCTTTCATATGCATTCAATAGTTTATTTAATCACAAAATGAAATAAGTGTTTGTTTATTGTACTAGAATGATTAATATCTGATCATAAATTGAATATTAAAAATGTTATTTTGAACAAATCAATGTAATCACCATAACAGGCTTTAAAAAAAAACATATAACCATATCAATTGATGCATAAAAAATATTGGACAGAATTCAACATCTATTCACAATAAAAATTCTCAGAATACAAAATATAGAGAGGAACTTCTTTAACTTCACAAAATACATCTACAAAAGAACTTACACTTAATATTATACTTAATGGCGAAAGACTAAATGGTTTTGCCCTAAGATTGGTAAAAAGGTAAGGATGACCACTCTTAACATTCCTGGCTTGTGCAATAAAGCAAGAAAATAAAATAAAAGGTATATAGATCAGAAAGGAAGAAAAGAAACTGTCTTTATTTGCAGATGACACAATGGTCTATATAGAAAATTCCAAGGAATCTCTAAACAACTCTCAAAGTAGGTGAGTTCAACAAGGTCACATGATATACCAGATCAACATACAAAAATCAATTATATTTTTATACACTAGCAATAAACATGTGGCAATGAACTGAAATTAAAAATACAATTGCACTTACAATCATTCAAAAATGGCATAATTAGGTAAAAGTTTAAGAAAACATGTACAGGACTTTCATGTTGAAAAGTACAAAAACATTGATGAAAGAAACCAATAAAGATCTAAATAAATGGAGAATAATACTGTGCTCATGTATTAAGAGTCAACACAACAAGAATGCCAATTCCCTTAAATTAAATAGAAATTTAACACTATTCCAATCAAAATCTCAGCAAGAGTCTTTGTAGCTATAAACAAGTTTATTCTATAATTCACGTGGCAAAGGAATAGCTAATATATTAGCTAATATAACTATGAAAGAGAATAAAGTGGAAAGACTCACTCCACCTGACTTTAAATCATATTATATAGCTACATTAATCAAGACTGCATGATATTGACATAGAGATTGACAGATAGATCAATGCAACAGAAAGTGAATCCCAAGGTAGACCAGCACAAGTATGGCCAACAGATTTTTGACAAAGGAGCAAAAGAAGCTCAATGGAGGCAGGATAGCCTTTTCAACAAATGTTGTTGTAGCAATTGGACATTCACGGGCAGAAGAAATAAATAACTTCCATCTAAATATCACATCTTATACAAAAGTCAAATCAAATGAATTATATACTTAAACATAACACGTACAAACTGTAAAACTTTTAGTAGAAAACACAGAAAAAAGTCATCAGGGCTTGATGAAAAGTTCTTAGACATAGCAGCAAAAGCACAATCCATAAAAGAAAAAAATGATAATTAGACATTACCAAAATTTTTAAAGTTTGCTTTGTGAAACAGCCTGTAAAATGATAAAGAGACAAGCTACAGACTGGGAGAAAATGTTTGCAAATCACATGTCTTCCAAGATTCACATCTACAATACATAAAGTATTCTTAAAACTCAACAGTAAAAATACAAACAGTCCGATTATAAAATTAGCAAAGGATATGGAGAGATAGTTCACTGAAGAGGACATTTTGGATGCAAATAAACATATAAAACGATGATCAACATCACTAACCATTAGCGAAAGACAAATTAAGACAATGAAGAGATATCACTAAAAACCTGTCAAACCTCTAGGAAAAAAAAAGAAAAAAAATAGTGACAAGGCCACTAGCAATTCTAGTGCAATTCTAGCAAGGATGTATTACAGAAAAACAGAATCTCTCACGCATCGCTGGCAAAAATGTTAAATTGAACATGCACCCCAGAAAACTGTTTGGCAGCTTCTTAAAAAACTCAATATGCACATACTATATGAACCAGCAATCACACTCTTGGGCATTTATCCCAGAGAAATGAAATTTTACATTCTCACAAAAACCTACACATGAATATTCATAGCAACTTTATTTGTAATAGCAAAAAAGTTGAAACAAACAAACTGTTCCTCAGTATATGATCGGTTATGCAAACTGTGGATTACCCATACTATAGAATACTGCAGGCATATCTCAGAGATATTGTGGACTTGGTTCCAGACCCCTGCAGTAAAGCGAATATCACAATAAAGTGAGTGGCACAAATTTTTGGTTTCCCACTGCATGTAAAAGTGATGTTTACCCTATACTATAGTCTATTAAGTGTGCAACAGTATTAAGTCTAAAAAAGTACATACCTACATTAAAAAGTATTTTATTGCTAAAAAATGTTAACCATCATCTGAGCCTTCAGTAAGTCTTAACCTTTTTGCTGGTAGAGGCTCATGCACCAATCTTGATGGCTGCTGACTGACCAGGGCGGTGGTTGCTAAAGGTTGGGGTGTCTGTGTGAACTTCTTAAAATAAGACAGCAATGAAGTTTGCATCATCGATTATTCTTCCTTTCACAAAAAGTTTTCTGTAGCATGTGACGCTGTTTGATAGCATTTTACACAGAGTAAAACTTCTTTCAAAATTGGAGTCAATCCTCTCAAACCCTGCTGCTGATTTATCAACTAAGTTTATGTAATATTTTAAATCCATTGTTGTCACAGCATCTTCACCAGGAGTACATTCCAACTCAAGGAACTGCTTTCTTTGTTTATTCATAAGAAGCAACTTTTCATCTGTTAAAATTTTATAATGTGATTCCAGCAATTCAGTCATACCTTCAGGCTCCATTTATAGTTCTAGTACTCTTGCTATTCCCACCACATCTGCAGTTACTTCCTCCACTGAAGTCTTGAACCCTTCATTCATCCATGAGAGCCGAAACTCACTTCTTCCAAACTTTTGTTAACGTTAATTTTTTAACTCTTCCTATGTATCACAAATGTTCTTAATGACATCTAGAATGGTGAATCCTTTCCAGAAGGTTTTCAATTTACTTTGCCCAGATCCATCAGAGGAATTATTATCTATGGTAGCTATATCCTTATGGAATATATTTCTTAAAAAGACTTGAAGTCAAAATTACTCTTTGATCCATAGGCTCAGCAGGCATGTTGTGTCAGGAGGCATAAATACATTAATCTCACTGTACATTTCCATCAGAGCTTTTGGGTGACCAGGTGCATTGTCAATGAGCAGTAATATTTTGAAAGGAATCTCTTTCTCTGAGCAATAGGTTTCAACAGTGGGCTTAAAATATTCAGTAAACCATGCTGTAAACAGATTTCTCTTCTCTAGCTGTGAAAGTCCTAGATGGCACCTTTTTCTAGTGTAAGGCTGTTTTGTCTCCATTGAAAATCTGTTGTTTGGTGTAGCACCTTCATTGTCTTAGCTAGACCTGGATCGCTTGCTGCAGCTTCTCCATCGGCACTTGCTGCTTCACCTTGCACTTTTATGTTATGGAGACAGCTTTTTTCCTTAAACCTCATGAACCAACTTCTTCCCACTTGTAAGTTTTCTTCTGCGGCTTCCTCACCTCTCAGCCTTCATAGAATTGAAGAGTTAGGCCTTGCTCTGGATTAGACTTTGGTTTAATGGAATGTTTTGGCTCGTTTGATCTTCTATTCAGACCACTAAAACTTTCTCCACATCAGCAATAAGGCTGTTTCACTTTCTTATTATCATTCATGTGTTCACTGGTATAGCACTTTTCATTTCCTTTAAGAACTTTTCCTTTATATTCACAAATTGTCTAACTTTTTGGTACAAGAGGTTTAGCTTTCAGCCTATCTCAGCTTTCGATAAGCCTTCCTCATTAAGTTTAATCACTACTAGCTTTTGATTTAAAGTAAGAGACGTGAGACTCTTCCATTCACCTGAACACTTAGAGGTCATTGTAGAGTTATCTACAGTCTTAATTTCAATATTGTTGTGTCTCAGAGGAATAGGGAGGCCCGAGGAGAGGGAGAGAGCGTGGGGAATGGTTGCCCAGTGGAGCAGTCAGAACACACACATTTATCAATTAAGTTTGCTATCTTATATGGGCATGACTTGTGATGCCCCAAAACAATTATAATAGTAACATCAAAGATCACTGACCACAGGTCACCATAACAAATATAATACTAATAAAAAGTTAGAAATATTGTAAAAATTACCATAAAGTGATAGACACAAAGAGAGAAACTGCTGTTGAAGAACTGGCACCAACAGACTTGTGACACAGGGTTGCCATAAACCTTCAATTAGTAAAAAAAAATGTAGTATTTTTAAAGTGCAATAAAGAAAAGCTCAATAAATTAGATATGCCTCTACGTAGCAATAAAAGGAAGAAACCATTGAAATATGTAACAACTTGGATAGATCTCAAGGACATTATTCTGAGTGGAAGAAAGCCCATCTCAAAATATGATTCCATTTATACACAGGCATACCTCATTTTTTTGTGCTTCGCAGAGTTTGTGTTTTCATTAACACTGAGTCAAGACCATCCACCAGCAAGAAGATTACGACTTGCAGAAGGCTCAGATAATGAGTATCATTTTTTTAACAATAAAGTATTGTTACATTAAGGTATGTACATTTAGAAATCTTGTTGCATGCTTAATAGACTACAGTGTAGTGTAAAGATAACTTTTATATGCAGTTGGAAACCTAAAAATTCATGTGACTTGCTTTATTGAGATATTTGTTTTATTGTGGTGATCTCCAAGCGAACCTGCAATATCTCTGAGTTATGCCTGTAACATCCTCAAAATGACAAAATCATAAAGATGGGAAATAGATTCATGGTTTCCAAGTATTAAGGATGGTGGAGGTAGGGCTGAATGTGATTACAAAATGGGTAGCATGATGTAGATCTTTGTGGTAAGGTAATGTTTTTGTATACGTGTAGCAGTATTTACAGGAATCCACACATGTGATCAGGTGGCATGAAACTATGTACACACATTGTATCAATGTCAATTTCCTGGGTTTATTATTATAACATAGTCATATAAAATGTACTTTTCTCCAATTGGGAAAACTGGATAAACTGTATAAATGACCTTTCTGTTTTATTTTTACAACTTCCTATTATTCTACAGTTATTTCAAAGTAATTTTTAAAGTAAATAAAATGATCTCCTTTAATTAGTTACAAGAGCTATGTTTTATATATGCATATATTGAGATATTTCTAGATAAATAGACAGATGCATACTAATAAGCATAGATAATGCTTAATATTCTTTGAATAGCTTTATAACTGGATCTAAATTCATCAAAACCTAGAAAGCATGAAAGAAGTAATAAAGACATCTATACATGACTGAGAAATATTTAGATTGCATTTCTTTTAGAGGTGCCGTAAGCTGACCACTTCGACTTGGTATAGATAGTTTTGAGGCTGCCAGAATATTACATAATATAATTGGTTCTCTAGATGGCCAAGAAAAAGGAAAATATCTCCCAAAGTATCTGTCATTCTGAGTGGAGAGTTTCCTCAGTTAAAGGTTCTGATTCATAAGATCAAGTCACACACACACACACACACACACACACACACACACACTGTGGAATGAATGAATGAGAAAGTATATCATAAAAGAACTAATATAAGAGATGAGTACATTTCCTTGGTTATCTATTCTCTATGATTGAATCCATTAAACTCTAAGAGAAACATCGTAGCATTTCTAAGTGAAAGATCAGGTCACTGGTCTATGTAAAGAACAGCCAATAAAACGTTCACTGCAGTAAGCCACTAATATGAAATTATTTCATATCTAAAGCAAGAGAATAATGTTTATAAGATAAGTGATCACTAACTTCTAAGTAATTAATGTCTCCTGCAAAAGAACCTCCTCTCTCTCTCTCTCTCTCTCTCTCTCTCTCTCTCTCTCTCTCTCTCTGTCTCTCTCTCATTTTTTTCAGGATTTATAGCCAGTTGTTCACAAGGGAAGGTGGCCTGGGGTCTCCAAAGCATGGATGATGTCTCAAGTAAGGGGAGTCTTGTGGGGGCCTGAGCCTTGAACTTGCAGAGTCTGACACCTGCTTCAGGTGGCTAAGGTGAGAATAGTGTTGCAAAACCCCAGCTGGTATCAGACTAGTTGAACTGAAATGGAACAACACTTCAAGCTACAGGACATTAGGTAAATTTCTTAAACTATCTGTGTTTAGATTCCCCATTTGTAAAATGAGAAAAATAATACCAGTTTTTATGGTACTTGAGAAATTTAAATAAATTATATATATATAAAGCACAAAAAAACAGTACCTAACTATAGTGATTAATAAATTATCACTATTATTATTATTCCTATATAATTTTATCATGGTGTAGGTATAACTTTGTATTCTCCATTATTTTCACCTTGAAAACTACAGTTTTCCCTATTGCTACATAATCTTCATAATTCTCATGTAATGTCTGCATAATAATCTAGCAAGTTGAGACAGAGTAGTTTATTTACACTTTACCAGTGCCATCTGAAAATAAGAGTTTCATTTTTTAATTTTTAAGTTATATAACTTTATGCATAAGACTTTTCCATCTTTTTGACAATTTACGTATGATAAGTTCCTAAGATCAGCCTACTTGGCCAATGGATATAATTATGTTTACAGATTAAAAGCATAATGTCAGGCTGCTTTTCAAAAGAATAGTATTTTACAATTTCCAGCAATGTATACAAATGCATGTTTTCAGTACAATCTAACAATGGGTATTACCAATATTTTAATATATTAATTTTATATGTGTAGAATGATGTTTTTGCTGTGTTAATATATGTTTTTTACATTCTTTTGAACACAAGTGAAGTTAAATATTTTTTCCACTTAAGGAAAAAGAATCTCCTCTTCTAAATTAGTTCTTTCAGATATCTTTTGAGTATCTATTGCTATTTTTATGTGTTTTAGCAATTTGATAAATTCTTCATTGAATGCAGCTATTAATCCACTCTCTTTATAGCAATGTTAAAGTCACCTACACATCATAGGGAATGTCTTCACCAGCCCTCTCTTGGTATAAGGAAAAGAAATCCTCTCATACTTGTGCTTCGGTAGAGGGTGTTTGGAAAAATATAGAGGAAAATCATAAAAAAGAAACACAGAGAAAAATACTGTGCCTTACAAAGCCTAAAAGGTGATCTGTCCTGTTCTCCTCTTGCTAAGCCTCAGCTGCTGGCTCTGCTTCTCTCTTCAAGTCACTTTCATTCTCCATGCTCTCTATAAACTGACCTCGTCCACACTGCTGTACATGGACAATTCTGGCTGCCTCACCATTTTGGCTACAAGTCCAGGTGGTCTCACAGAGTAAGGACCAACATCAGCTGAGTTTCTGTGCCTATATTCCAAGTCAGATTAGACCATTCTCACTAAAATATCAACACTGGTTGCACCAACTGTGTCCAGGGTTCTGAAGTCATTCATTATTTGGGACTGGTTTCCTTTACACTTTTGGCAGGGAGGTTTTTCTAAAAAAAGGGTGTGGAATTGGTTAAGAAAATGATTGGGCTGCCTAGTACAGAGTACTATGAAGAATGTTGGTTTTCATATTTGACTGGAATTAGCCAAATGGCAAAGTTTGAGGGCAAAATCCCCAAGACTACCCTCACTTCTGGTACAACTACAAGTTCCTAAACCAATTTCAAGTTTGTTAATTTGCTAGAAGGATTCATATAACTCACTATAATTTATTAAAATCATAGTTATTCTTAATTAGAGTGAGGGAAAGAATATAGATCAAACTAAGCCTATTGAAAAGATGCACAGGGGAGACTATGGGAAGAATCCAAATCAAAATTACCCCTTGTGCTGTCCTGCCGAGTCAGGATGTGTTATTCTCCCAGATTGGATACGTGAAAATATACAGAGTATTGCCGACCAGAGCAGTTCACCTGAGCTTCACTGTCCAGAGCTTTTATTGGGGCTTCATTACATAGGCATGATTGATTTATGAATGCCACGGGGTTGAATTCAGTCTCCAGGATGACTAAATCACTTGCTTGGTCTATATGGCATGACCAGTCCCATACCAAAACTGATGTGTGGTCAGTTCCACCACAACACTATGCAGGCATGGCCATTCTGCACCCTGGATGACATTGTTACTAGCTGGCTAACTCAAGGCTTCTAAGCAAACAAGAATTACCTCCCAGGAGCCAAAGGCAAAGGCTAGATCTTCTCTTTGGGTGAGGTTAATTCTTTATTACACAACATGAAATATTTAAAAAAATAGAAGTTAATGATAAAATAAATCAACATTTATATAAATATACTATTCATATTGTTTTACTTTAACCCCACATTAATCAGTAAAATAAATAATTTTTCTATAACACAAATAAAAAAAATAAAGGCCATAGAGGTTCAAAAATTGTTGCACCATCAAGTAGCTAGCAATACCAACATGGGATTCAAACTCCAGTTTCTCAGTCTCCCAAACGAGTTCTTTCCCCTCTCTACTGTCCAACCTTTGACAACAATCAATCCTACAGATTCAAAGGTGTCAGTATGTCCTGTTGTGTCACAGTGTAGGTGTAAAAGGGCCACTTAATCCCAATTTAATGCCAGAGCTCTAAGTACCTCCCATCTCACATTTCTTTGGAAGAGAACAACCAGAGAGCCAAGTAAATGCTTAGAGTTAACCATGGGCCAAAAAAAGAAAAAAGAAAAAAACGAACAAACAAACCCCGGTCCTTACTCAAAACATCAAAAAAATCACTCCTGTTGATACTTTCCAGATAAATACTTACAAAAAGGCAAATACCTAAAACTTACAAGTGAAATTCCTTTTATTATTCTAGATGTTACACTCATTAAAAAAGGAGATTTCTGTTGCTATTATACATCCATGGGAGTTAACACATGCTGTGGGTGGGGGAAGAAAAATGAAGTGACTATTTAAGTTGTTCAAAGAGAAATGTAAATAAAAACAACTTCAACTATTGTACACATTGATTTCTCCACAAGATCAAAACCCTGTAACGAGTTTAACTTGTTTCAATGAATATTATTTTGAAATTCACAGAACATCAGTTTTTTGACTCACAGTGTTAAGAATATTCTAACATGCCGTCCACATGCTGATTTAAAATAAAGGTTTCTGGAATAACATACAATTAAATAAATTTAGTTCACAGTATTTGATGAATACATATTCAGAGTAATCTGCATAGCTCTCAAACCCTAATATGTGATCCTATATGAGATCAAGAACTTTAAATTCCCCATCTGAGTAAATACCAATTTGCATTTGTGATTAAAGGTTATGAGGATATTTAATATCAAGCTGGCTTTTTCCTTCCACTCACCACTTCCTCCCACTTACCTATATACAGGTAAGAACTAAAAGTTAGCTCTATTTAGGGAAGTACATCAGCAATTTTTTAAAAAATCATAATTAAAAGTCAAATATAAACACATTTAATCATTATTATTTTTATCAGAGTCTCTTCAGTCCTACCGGCCTGTGTAAATGAGGCCTTACAGGGAGCCTAAGAGCAACTTCAGTATTATGAGCATTGCAGCCTTATTGAAATCCAGCAGCCAAAGCTGTAATGATACAGAAACAGATGCCAAAAGCAAGGAGCTCCAAGCTTCTGGCAGTCAAAATGTATCCCCTCTCTACTCTGTCAGCTAATTAAACCTCCAGGTTAACCAAAGCCAGTTTCATTAGTTTTTTTTAATTTTTTTCTACATGCATTTTAAAACTCAGGCTAAAAACCTTATATGTCATGTACAGTGTAAACTCCAAGATTATGGAGGAGGAAGCCCCAGTTTACTCCCAGCTATCAGCAATTGAAAACCTGCCTATAGATGCAAAAGGCATGGACATGGTCACATACCTTCTCTCTCCAGCCAATATGAGGCCATTCAAAGAAACCTTCAGCAAAAGAAAACAAATTCTTAGAAAGCTTTCCCACTTTGACCATTTTCTTCACTACAATTAAGACTTGTTATTTAGCTATGATTTTTCTTAATGGTTATTCCAAGAAAGAAATTGTTTGAATTACAAATTCCAAAATTAATGGGAGAGAAAAACTGGAAGAGATTAGTGTCTCCACAAAAACAGTGTGCTAGCTTACTTAGGTAGTGACATACGGCCCACAAGTTCCACTCCAGACATGAAAGAGAAACATAAAAAACTTCAGCAAATAAATAAAAAACAAAAACTTATAGCAAATAAACTGAAAAAAGAAGATTATGTTTCTTAGTCCTCTCTTGGGGGCACTATTGAATTGAACAAGTTGACATAGACATTCAATTAATTTAAATGTTTCTAAAGCACCACCAACACACTGGGTGGTTTCTGGAAGAAATGGAAAGGCCAAGTTAAAAAAACAATTATCTGGGCACATGCTAAAATTCTGCAGAGTTTAATGCTTCTTTCCCATGAGAGATTAATCCATTTAAAGAGAAAATTAAAAAAATAAAAAGGAAAGCATGTCAGCTAACGGATTAGAAAAGGAGAACAATTTTTTCCCTCTGTATTTTAAAGTTGATTTTTTTTCTTAGATTGACACAATGGACTATAATGAAGGACACTGAAATGTTTCAGTAACACACTCACACTCTATAGCAGTGTTTCTTCCTTTAAAATGTGAATCTTTCTGTTGACAGACATAAACATCTTATGCTCCTGGTTAAGGAAACACAAACTGCTTCTGTAACAGATCAAACCACAGATCTCAGTGGTTTAATACAGACAAGTTTATTTCTTGTATTGTTACAACAATGCTGATGTTAAAATCTAACTGTGTGTGTTTGGGGGTGGGAGGATTCCCCAGATAGGTGGCTCTTCTCAGGAACTCAGAACCTTCCCTCTTGTGCATTTGGACCACCTTCAGCAAAGAGGTCTAAGGATGCCCTGGAGACCAGCTTCATTCCAGCCAGCTGGGCGAGGAAAAGAACACGGAGGACCAAGAAGGCAGGCTATCACGGAGAGATCTGGAAACTTACGCAGTATTTGCATCCACACTTCACTGGCCTGAACACTACCACATAATGTCATCTAATGGAAGGGTAGGTGGGAAATGTAGTCTGGGTGCATGCTAAGGAGGAAAAGGAAATGAGCTGGGAAGCATTTATTAGTCTTTACCATATTTCCCAAGAAAATCCAGACAAATCTTCATAGAAGGTGCCACCTATAAGGCTTACGTCTCAGTATATCTATATACTGTGTATCCCTATCAGCCAAGAAGGTCCTTGCATTCATTAAACACGTATTTACTGAGTGCCTGCCATGTGCCAGAAGCAATTTAAGTAAGAAGATATACTAATGAAAAAAAAATCCCTTGCTGTACGGAGATTGTATTTTAATGGAGAGTAGTAAGACAACAAACAAAATAAATGGGTCAATTTTATAGTATATTAGAAGTGATTAGGACTAGGAATGAAAAACTGAGGCAAGAAGAGGCAACGAATTTTAATACATGGAGGAAGGGGTTATAATTTAAGTATGGTGGTCATGACTCAAAAGGAAATGATAATGTGTGTCTTGAGAAAATGTAATCAAGCATTCATTAGGTGATTTGTATTTAATTTTTTCCCAATGTAATTTCATGCAATCCTGAATGTGGCTTATCAAAATATAGCCACTTCCCTGAGATTCTGACACTCATCTTCTCTCCTGCACCAATTTAAATAGTAATCCACTGTCCTACAAAATAAGTATAAAGTGCTTATTGTTCCATCTCTACAAACCAAGATAGTTTTTTGGTTTTGGTTTTGTTTTTATTCATAAAAAATGTCTTGCATCTCTTATGCTCCAATTGAATCCTTTGTACATAAAGGTACTAAGTTGAGGGAAGTTATGTGTCTCAGCCAATGAGACTGCATAAATGGCAGAGCAAGAATAAGAATCCATTTAAGCCAAAGGATTTTTGAGAGATAATTTCATGTATGTAGGGGCTTACAAGTTTCAAATAACCTGTGGCCTTTAGTGACTTTTAAAATGACCCAGGATAGCCAGCTTGCATAGAACTGGTCCAATAAAGAGTTTTCAAGGCAGCAAGGAAAGAGCTGAAATGATCTTATCAGAGTTCTCCTAACCCAAATCCTTGCTTTTCTCTCTACCCCAGGCCATGTGCACAGCTGCCCAAATCAGCTGTGCCTCTTTTTGAATATTTGGTTCTCAGTCCCAGAGATTTCAGACTACATTTATGCCCAGTGGATTCTCCTAACTCAGCCTGCCACAGTGTTCCATCTTCTCTGTTTAGGCTTCATTGAGGTTGGTGTCATGGAACAAAAGGTTAAGACAATAATCATTAATAGAGAGAATTAACCACTGGTAGTATAGCCTACCTCAGCAGGACTTATAATGTGTTTATATTGAAGTACTTCCTAAGAGGTGGTTTCTTTCTTCTAAATACCCTCAAGGAGACACACTGAATCTCTAAAAAAGCACAGGTCTCCACATCCCAACTTAGTCAGCCCCATGTAAGCAGAATGGAAGGGGCTAGCTGAGCTCACTGGACCAAATAAGATGTGGACTTTGCTGCTGTTCACCATATGATTTTGGAAATAAGTTCTTTTATCTGAAAACCTGTTTCTTCCTTGGTCCTCCAATTCTATTTACTAAATAACAGCCCAGTGTCAGAGCTTCTCAAAGACTAGGGTCTTGCTTCCCTCTCAACAGCCCTCCTAGGGAAAAGATTCTGCTACTAGTATTAAAAGTCTCCATTTAGCCAAGGCTTCATGAACTCGGGCCACACATAACATCTTGCCAGGCTACCTACCAGCTGAAATCTCCTGTCAAGGGCTCTCAAAGCCTTCCTGAGGAGCAAACATCTGCATGGGTGGCTACCTGTTGCCATCATCCCAAGGAGTCACACTCTGTCTGCCTGGTTGTGTACTTTCCTATAACTTGACACTTGACACATGAGCAGTCAGGTTTCTGGATGCCCTGGACACACAGAATGGCCAATTGCAGTTTCCTGAGCAGCAACCTGCCAAAGGAGCAGTAGTCACTAATCTCATAGAGATGAGAGGGACCTGCAGGTCATCCAGAGCTGCACTGGCCAATACCTATGCGCATCTACTGAAATTTCAATTGATTAGACTTAAATAACATCTAAATTCCTCAGGTACACTAACCACATTTCAAGCTCTCAATGTTGCATATGTCTAGTGGCTACCACATAGACATATGAGAATATTTCTATAATCACTGAAAGTTATTGAACCACATTGATCCAGAGCCTGGGGAAAAAATGTCAAAGGACAGGATTTGGCCAAGAGAAGTCAATCCTGATTCATTCATGCAAGTGATAATGTGTACTGAACTGATCCTATGTTGATCCTACCCCTCATGGAACTAGTTTTCCAATGGGCTTAAAACATGGTTGAAAGGTATAGATAATTAAAGACAGGGATTGTTGTCTCTTTTGCTCACTGATAAATACAAGATCCTATGACAGTGACTGGTACATTGCAGAAGAACAGTAAATACATATTGAATAAGTGAACAGATACACATCACATGGTCTGGTTAATTATAAGGGGGTCATCACAGAGGAAGTGGAATAATTTTCTAGGCTCCATTATAGGTCAGAATAAATGACTTACTGAGCATTGCAATCCTTTTTCTATGGCCACTAATTTTCTAGTCACTAATTCCATATTTTGGGCCCATTAACACCAAGAAAGGGTAACTAGACAGACAGGGCCACTGTGGCTCCAAAAGTAGATTAGTCGCATTGTAGTTGAATAAACTAGAAATCAGTCCTCGATGAGTCCGGTTAGTGTGAATACATTTTCAAGGCTGATGTTCTCTGGAAGAGCACACAAAAAATGTTTCTACACAAAACAAACTGAGACTCAGAGCTTAGGCTAAATTGGTCCCTGTTGTGGCCACATCGGGCAGTCAAACCCTTGATTGCTCTATTTGACATTATTTAGCAGTATAAGTGTTTGTCCCTAAGCTTGTAGCATAGGAGAGCTTTTTCCTGGCCCTCACAATCACCCAGAATTTCATATACAAGATTGAGTCATGCCTCTTCCCAGCTCTGTCTCACTCATGCTTTCTGAGATGGCCTGGTACAATCTGATGGAGGATATAGACTGGGGGATATCAAGGAGACGAGGGCAAGAACTAGACAAAATATTAGAGTTAGGAATCTCCAAAGTCAGAGGAAAAGACTGGGGAGAAGGTAAAGTACAGCTTGGGAATTATATTTAGGTACTTATCATTGAGGCTGGATCTATATTTGGAATGCAAAATGGAGGGTTTCTCCTATCATCTGAATAATTCAGTCTAGAAGAAGCTTGCTTTCTCTGTGCACACCTAGATAACTAAAACTTCAGAAGCCTATTTAGATACTGCTCTCATGCCCTTTTCCACACTTCTCTACACATAAATTTTTAAAATGGGAGGGAAGTATATTTACTGATGTACCGCCTAGGTCTATCTGTCAAAGTCATATTTGAAAGGGACATGTAGACTGGAAGGGAAGAAAGGATGTCTCCTAAAACCAAGTAGGCCACAGAAATCAACCTTGGAGTTTGGTGACATGAAAGATGCTATAGCTGATCTCCGTCACACACTAAATGCATGACCAGTTAGCTTTATGAATAACCATTTATCCAGGGATCTTTACATGAAAAGCTCAGGTCCTTTTAGGAAGAATGAATGTTTGATAAAGCTATTTGGGAGTCTTCTTAGAAATGATCAGAGAATATTCACATATATAAAAGGACTGAATGGGGGAGACAATATACCTGGTTTCTAGGCTTAATCCTAAAACACTAACTACTATAGACAGATTATTTACTTCCATTGGTCTCTCAAGTATGGGCTTTTATATTGTTTTTTCTTTACAAATGATATTGGAGGTGAGTCAGTGTTAGAGTTGAGGAAGTGAGAAAGTGAGAAAGAGAGAGAGGAAGAAAGAAGATATTACTAAGTGTCAAAACATTAGATAAATAATGTGTTCTAATGAATCCTTGCTTTATTTATGTCTGGCCAAACAAGTAAAATAAACATGCCATTCCAACATTTTTATTCAGTAGATCAACTTTTCATCCTCAATCAAGTTGACACCATCTTTCGAAAATGCTTGTAGTAGGCACTTTGACTTCCTTTGGTTATAAAAGGGTTTAAAGTCATCCAACAAATGAACACAAAAAATGTCAAAATAATGTTACATTTAAACAACACACACAAGCCAAGCAGCATCAGATGTGCTTTTGAATTTGTGGCCCTAATTCAACCCGATGTGAATGGGATGCCTGACTGACCCAGGGCTCCATAAAGAATTCTGACAACATGTTTTTTGCTTTGTATTGTGCATGCTACAATTCCTATGTGCATCTGAGTTAGCACTGAAGCAATAGTTTCTATTTCCAAAGCACTTCATAATCATTAATGATTTAAGCCTTACAACATCCCTCCAAGGGAGGTCAGTAGCAAAACACCAGAAGCACAGATGAAGAAACAAGAGGAAGATGTTAAATGATGTGGTAGAAATCGCAAAAAGAAAAGGCAATATTCGAGCAAGAGCCTTTCACTCTTCATACAGACATATCAACATGAGTAGGTGATGGAGAGTTTCCCAAATGAGGTCACATCTTTTTCCTCACCACCAATAAAGTTAACCCCTCCAAAAATTTCCCACCTTCTCTCTACTCTTTCTTTCTGCCTCCTTAATCCCCTTAATATCTGAAGTCACATTTTCTCTATGTTAAAGTGATTTTGTCCTCTGCTATTTGCAACTCAGTCATGTATCCTAGGCTGTAATCTAATAGAAGTTAATAAAAGGCCCTCCCTAAGCAAGGGAAAAGGTCAGAAATATTTAAACTATACCACTGGCTTGTCCACATCACATACAATTTTGTTCCTGATTTTAAAGTGTTCACAGATCCACTGATGTTTATCCGTAGATTCCCCGGGACTCAAGTTCCTACTACAAGAATGCTGACTGTTCCCCAGGGGTTCCGTTCCCACTGCCATACCCCCAAGCTGTACTCCAGGATCTGATGGACCCTAGCTGCAGACACTTAACAAATCCTAAGTTAAGAAATCCTGCTCTGATTTCTGGAGGTCATTTGCCTAGTTTTATTTGTGCTACTTGCTTAGATCTGCACACACAGACACACACACATACATACACACACACACACACACAAATGTATTTCTAAAAGGCTGTATGTTCACCATCACTTTATAAATTATGACATGTCTCTATTGATTTACATTATAGTGTGATAGATTTTTTTTTACCTTCAGGTTAGAGGTATATCAAACTGTCAATCATTCTTAATGCCTTAATTTTAAATGTATTTGCTTTTTTTCCTTCCCTTTGTTTTTTCTCAGAAAAAACACTATTAGAGGAGCCTGAAATATATAGAGTTTTAGAGGTGTATGCTTTTGTATATTTAAGAAATGTTTTTGTAAAGTGAATAAGTCCTTAATTCATCTTCGAGATTTGTTGCCAACATTTTTCTTAATGGATGTCACAGCCATTATTAAATAGAAAGATTTTTCAAAGATGACTTCAGGCCAATGCTTTGCTGATGGTGGAGTCCAGGTGCACAAAACTCTCTGGATATTTATGCTCTTCCTTTGGTTACACTTGAGTACAATTTCTTATGGGGCAGTCTTGGACTCATCAGAATTATACCACATTAAGGTAATTTATTAGATATTACAGTATTAACTTGGTATAAGTTAATGGATTTTTACTATTTAGTATAACATGAATGATGGCATTAACATGAATAGAACTTTTTTAAATGCTTAGCGAGTAGCATTAACAACTTAGTTTACCAAAGAGCAAACTATACTATCAAAATATGCAAACTGTTTGTCAACCCTTTCCTAACCATTGTATGTCCTAAAGAAAATCTAAATGATTTGTGTGTGGATAAGAGATGTTTCTATGGGAAGTGCTTTGTGCAATGAGTGGGGTGCAATGTCCTGTCATCCATCATTCTAGAAGGAAACAAGTACCCCCAACAAAAAATCAGTAAGTGGTCAGTCATCCCAACTCTCTACTCAAAATAAGTTTGGTATGTTTTCTCCAAGGTGGGAACATAACATGATTGTAATTTAATGGATACGAAGTCTAAACAACTGTTTTGAAGAAAAACCATGTGAACAGAAAGAGAATAATAACATGGAGGGGAAAAAATGCACGTGTGGAGGTTGGATAGTCAGGGAGCAGGATTGGTAGCTCTAATTCATTACTGATCAGAGGAGAATGACACTGAATTTAAAGGATGTGAAAAGCCAGCCTAGAAAAGTATGTTCTATTGTGAGGCCAGGAAGGTCAGTCTGGAGGACAAAGCTCGAGGGCACGTGGCTCTGTTTTCACTATCTCCTGTGCACCAAGTAATCTGTTGCTAAACCATCTCCCCCAAGGTTCTGAATCCAGGAAACCCAAGCAATGTACCATTTTAGACTCATCAAAATTCAACATAGCAACATGAGTTGAGTTTATCCAAAAGAGAGGTAAAAAGAAAAGTTGACATACAGGATAAAGCACATTTTGGGGCCTGGAGAAAAAAGAAAATCCTAACCCCATATCCTGGTTATTTTACCAAAATAATGGAAGCCAGTGAAGCCATACTAGCTTTCTTACATGACTTATTTTTCTCTGTAGCTATAAGACTAGTTAATGCAGACCAATAATCCACTTACCACTTCGTTATTAAAACTACATTGTAACGGAAGAGAGATATAACAAGACATTCTTCTTTTTGTTTGTTTTTTTTTGGGGGGGAGAGGGAGCTTATCATAAAATTAAGTCAATAGCATGAAGCTGTACTCTTACCTTCAGCACTGCCAATATAACTACAATAAATAAGCTTTAGATCAGAAAATAAATATTTCCAATTAATTTTTCTAGGTGTTCCATAACCGAAACTGGTTCAAGTAATATCCAATAATAATCATAGTATTAGAAATTGGCCTGGAAACATAAGTTTGACTTGTTCAGAAGCCATCTCAGCAAAACATCTCTCTTGGGTTATACAAATTCACTGATAAGTACAAGATAAGTTATTACAGAAATATTTTTTCAGCCCTATTCAAGATCTCCGGTCATGCTGGGCTTCAAGTACTAGGAACACTTTTGCAGCAGGTTCATCCATCTGCCCTACAGTTGGCAAACAGCCAGCATCCAGAACAATCAACAGTATCTGGGGCTGATGATTTACCAGTGAATCAGTAATATATTTTGTTGTTTGGGGCTTTGTTGATTGATTTCTTAAAGTTAAAATTGCCAAAGCTACAACCCACCTGCCAATACTTTCATCTCTGCCAGATTATTTTAAAAACATAATCAGGATACACACAACCCAACACCTCACCTGTGACAGATAAAACTCTATTGTCACCATATACTTGGGGACTTAGCAGCTGAATAAGGTTTTCAGATGTTATCTCCCTATCTATAAATATATATGTATACATAGTAGTACATACACACACACACACACTTGAAATAATTCCTTTGAGTTTCAAAACACAGTGATGATTCCTTACTACAATATCTTTCCTACTAATGACATATTTGCTAGAGGCCAAATATTATAGATTAAATAGGCTTATTTGAAAGAGCCAATAAAGGTTGTTGTTGATATTAAACAGCTTTGGTGACTGCAGGATGAAATGTTCCAAATATACAGAGTTTACAATCCCAAAGGATACCATCTAAATGGTTAAAAATTTGCTTATAAACTGAAAAATTAAAATCATACTTTAAATTGAACCATAATGCTTTGTTCAGAGTTTGAAAAAAGTTTGACAAATCAGAGTTTCAAAAAAGTAGAGTGAGCATACTTATGTAATGCACCATTTGGCAGAGTGATTAAGAACTGAAATTTTGTCAACTGACCCTTTGCGTTCATAATCCATGCTCCACTGAATATTAAAAGACTTTAGGCAAGTAACTTAATCTCCCTATGCCTTGGTTTTCTCACTTACAAAATGGGAATAATAATAATAATAATAATAATAATAATAATAATAATAATATCTTATGGAGTTATTCTAAAAAATAAATGAAATAACACAAGAAAAGTCCTTTTAAAAAGTGCCTGGCACACATTAAATTTTTGATAAATGTCAGTTGTTCTTATTACCACCTTGAACTTAGGTTTCCAGTTCTCATAAGCTCACCTGGGCTTGATGGATAACTAGACCTAAGGAGAAAAAAACTCTCAGGCCTTTTGAAAAGGGCTATTTGTGAGTCAGCCATCGCAGCAGAGCACTTTGAAGTGAAGGCTTTGGGGAGAGAACTAGCAGCAAACTCTAGACCTTTCAGGAATGATATTCATTGGCATACAAAGGTAAAACATGGTTTAAAAGCTAGATGAGAACATTTGAATGAATAAATACAAAATAGGGTATTTTTAAGCAATGTCTTATAAGTCATAATGGGTAGGATCAAAATTATACTGCAATAGTATGGCTTATTAGAAAGAGTCAGACATAAAATGTAAGGGTTTTATGTCTATGTGTAGATTGAAGAAGAAAGAGAGGCAGATAGGGAGAAAGAAGTGCTGCTGGGATAAATATCTTAGCTAGTCTGAGCAAGAGAGGGTTCCTAGTATATTTTGGAAGTACTTCAAAGTGACTGAAGAGTCTTCAGTATTACTTAATGGCTTTATGACCTCCTTAGTTGAAAACTGCACAATATTGATAGGATATTTAAGGGAATAAAGTTCTGGGGCAAAAATATTATAGATGTTTCAGAAAGAAGAAAGAAGTGAGAAAACTAAAGACAAGAGTGGAGAAAAATAGAGCCGTGTTCCATTGAAATGCTCATACTCAAGGAAATAGCTTTCTTAGTTCCTTAAGCTCTCTCAGTGTGATTCATGGGAAAGGACACACACACACACACACACACACACACA
>NW_017731370.1:432524-450737 GCF_001890085.2 Hipposideros armiger
ACACACACACACACACACACAAACACCACACCACACAATATGTTGTCAAGTTATCAAAGCCAAAAAAACCTGTTGAAAGTCAACTTTTAAATGCAGCAGTGCTGAGGTTAAAAAGAGAAAATGGATGTATGAGACAGAGAAAGTGTCAAGCTGAAAAGGAGGTGCCACTCTGACAACTGAGACCTCAGGGCACAGCAGAGACTCAGAGCTTAGGCAGATCCAACCAAAATGCACAGAGGTAAAGGTTTAGTTTTGAAGAGCAAGACTTTTGAAATGTCATTGAGTTCTTTCCAGAAGTTCTAAGAAGAAAAATATATAAACACATTGAAGGGGCAGAGGGAAGCCTAGAGAAAATACCATTAAAAAAATGCCCCATGTGAGGGTGATGCAAAAAGAGATTACAGGTGAAGGAAGAATATAGATCAAAGAGATAATACAAAATTACCCAAGTCTGTGAAAGGCCTTAAAAGGGAAACATCTACAACAAACACAAGATAAACTCCATATCAATTTTTTTTGTTTTGGTTAAAAGTTCATGGTTATTGACATTGGGATGATGGCAGTAGAATAGATAAAGGCTATGTCTGCAACCTCCCAAGATCACATTAAAAATATAGAACAATCAATCTCGAGAATCATCTCATACTGGCTGAATAGAAGTGATATAACTAAGGATATAGAGACCACATCGAGACTGGTAGAAATGGAGACATGAAATGGGCTGACCCCAAACCCACAGGTAGCCTTTGAGCACCAAGAGGGGCACCTCAGTGGCAGAGGTCCCCCTGAAAATAAACGGTCCCAGACCCACAGAGGTGTCCTGTGCTAGGAAGAAGAGTTCCCACAACATCGGGCAGTGAACATTAGGAAGGATTCTGTCCATCCATCCTGGTGTGATGGAAGGCAGCTGGAAACCCAGATGTCCTCTTAAAGGGCCCACACACAGATTCACTTGCTTACAAGCATCCACCCTGGGCTGCAGCGGAGGGACAGCAACATACGAGGTTCCAGAGACATATAGGAAAAGAGTGAGTTGTGTGGCTTCAAGATAAGAGCAAAAGGGACAACCAACACTATTCTTGTGTGGAACCCACCTCACGTGTAACCTGCAGGAGGGCAACATCTTTCCTATGTTGAACATAACCTCTCAGGACCAAATTCTACCCAGCAAAGCTCTCATTTAGAATCAAAGGACAGATGAAGAGCTTCCCAGACAAGAAAAAGCAAAAGGAGTTCATCACCCCCAAACCAGTATTACAAGGAATCTTAGAGGTACTTCTTTAAGATGAATATATATATATATATATATATATATATATGTATAATAATGTGGCAATAACTACATACCTATAAACAATTACTTTCTTTTTTCTTTTCTTTCTTTTTTCTTTTTTTTTTAGCTGAGCCATCCTGCCACCTGTTGGCAGCTCAGTGGCAGCTCAGCTCAGGCCAGACTCGAACCGCTGTTGCTCAGAACTCAAACCCTTGAGCGAGCTCTTAACCAACTGAGCCACTCGGCCGGCCCATAACAATTACTTTCAATGTAAATGGATTTAATGCTTCAATCAGAAGACAAGGGGTGCTGAATTGATAAGAAACAAGACCCTTACATATGCTGCCTACAAGAGACTCACTTCACATCAAGAAACAAACATGTACTGAAAGCAAAGGGATGGAAAAAAGATATTTCATGAATATGGAAACAAACAAACAACAAAAAAAAGTTATGGTAGAAATACTTATATACTAGACAAAATAGACTTTAAAACAAAGACTATAACAAGAGACAAAGAAGGACCTAGTAACCCCACTTCTGGATATTTATCTGAAGAAACCCAAAATTCTACTTCAAGAGGATGTGCTCATCCATATGTTGATTACACCATTATTTGCAATACACAAAATATGAAGGTAGCCTGGGTAACCCTGAATGGATGAATGGATAAAGAAGAGGTGGTACGTACATACAATGCGATATTACTCAGCCATAAAAAAGAATGAAATCTTGCCATCTGTGAAACATGGATGGATCTAGAGGGTATTATGCTGAGTGTAGAAAGTCAGACAGCAAAAAACAAATGTCATATGATTTCACTTATAAGTGGAATTTAAAGAACAAAATAAACAAACAAATTAAACAGAAACAAACTCATAGATACAGAGAACATTTTGATGGATGCCAGATGGGAGGAGGCTTGGGGATGGGTGAAAAAAGGAAGGGATTAAGAACTACAAATTGCTTTTTACACAGTAGTCATGGGGATGTAGGGTAGCACAAGGAACATAATCAATAATATTATAATAATTATAAATGGTGTCAGAAGGGTACCAGATATATCGGGGTGATAGATGGAAGAGGGGTTGGGGGCAGGGTGAAAAAGGTGAAGGGATTAAGAAATACAAATTGGTAGATACAAAATGGTCATGGGGATGTAAAATATAGGGGCTATAATCAATATATTAATAACTATATATATCACCAGGTGGATACATGACAGGGACATCACTTCCTAAATTATATACATGTCTAACCTTTATGCTGTACTCCTGAAAGTAATATAAAATAATATTGAATGTAAATTTTAATTGAAGAATTAAAAAGGGGGGGGAAGATAAAGAAGAAGAAGTTCAAAATTCCAGATATAAAACAAATAAGTCTTGGGAACAAAATAAACAACATAAGAAATATAGTCAATAATATTATGATAGTGTGATACAGTGTCAGGTGGTTGCTGGACTTAATATGGTGATAACTTCTTTAGCATAGGGAATATAATCACTAAGGTGGTAATAACTCTGTATGGTGCCAGGTAGGTACTGTTGAATAACTATTATTTATACCTGAAACTAATATAATATTGTATGTGAACTATATTTTTTAAAAAAATTATAAAAATAAATAAATAAATAATAAATTAAAAAGAGCAAAACAAAAGAAGAAAGAGGAAAACAAACGAATATCAAAAATATGAATAATAAATTGGCGATCACCTTCAATCATCAGTTTAATGTAAATGGATGAAATGCTCCAGTCAAAAGACATAGGGTAGCTAAATGGATAAGAAAACAAGACCCATACATATGCTGTCTACAGGAGTCTCAATTCAATCAAAAGACACACATAGACTGAAAGTAAAGTGATGAAAAAATATTTCATGCAAATGGAAACTAAGAAATGCTAGTGTAGCTGAATACTAAAATAAGGTTGGATAGCAATACTAATATCAGACAAAATAAACTTTAAAAAGACAACTATAATAAGAGACAAAGAAGGACATTACATCATGATAAAGGGATCAATGCAACAAGAGGACATATCCCTAGTAAACATCTCTGCACCAAACATGGTAAGATCTAAATACATAAAACATATACTGACCAACAAAAAGGGAGAGATCAACAGTAGTAACACAATTATAGTAGGGGACTTTAACACCCCATTGACACCAATTGACAGATCTTCAGACAGAAAATCAACATGAAAACAATGGCTTTAAATGACACACTAGACCAGATAGACTTAATTGATATTTTCAGAGCATTTCAACCCAACACAGCAGAATATACATTCTTTTTAAGTGCACATGGAACATCTTTCAAGACAGAGCATGCATTAGGCCACAAAACAAGTCTCAATAAATTTAAGGTGATCAAAATATATCAAACGTCTTCTCTGACCACAATAGTATAAAACTAGAGACCAGTTACAAAAAAAAAAAAAGAAAGAAAGAAAAAAGAAAAGAAACTTAAAAACACATCGAGGCTAAATAACATGCTACTAAACAATAAATGGGTTATTAATAAGATCAAAGAAGAAATCAAAAGATACCTTGAGGCAAATGAAAATGAAAACACAATGACCCAAAATCAATGAGACACAGAGAAAGTAATCCTAAGAGGGAAATTCATAGCAATGTAGGCCTGCCTCAAAGAATAAGAAAAACCTCAAATAAACAGTTTAACTGTACACCTAAGGGAACTGGAAAAAGAACAGCAAATAAAGCCCAAAGTGAGTAAAAAGGAAGAAATAATAATGACCAGAGAGGAAATAAACAAAATAAAAGCAAAAAAAAAAAAAATCAGTGAAACCAAGAGCTGGTTCTCTGAAAGAATAAACAAAATTGGTAAACCTTTAACCAAGTTCATCAAGAAAAAGACAAAGAGAGAGAAGACCCAAATAAATAAAATCAGAATGAAAAAGGAAAAGTGACAACAGACACCACAGAAATAAAAAAAAAATTAAAAAGATTACACACCAACAAATTCAAAAATCTGGAAGAAATGGATAACTTTCTAGAAGTATATACTCTTTCAAGGCTGACTCAAGAAGAAACAGAAAGTCTGAACTACTACTAATGAAATTAAAGACTGACTACTACTAATGAAATTAAATCAGTAACAAACAAGTTCCCAACAAACATAAGTCCTGGAGTGGATGGCTTCATATGTGAATTTTACCAAACATTCAAAAAAGAATTAACACCTATTCTCCTCAAACTATTCCAAAAAGTTCAAGATGAGGGAAGGCTCCCAAGCTCATTTTACAAGGTAACCATTATCCTGATTCCAAAATCAGACAGAAACATTACAAAAAAACCCCAAAAACTATAGGCCGGTATCCCTGATGAAAATAGATGTAAAAATCTTCAACAAAATATTAGCAAACCGAATTCAGCAATACATTAAAAAGATCATACACCACGATCAAGTGGGATTTATTCCTGATACAAAAGTTCGGTTCAGTATCTGCAAATCAATTAACGTGATGCACCAGGTAAAAAAATAAAAATCATATGGTCATATCAATAGATACAGAAAAAGCATTTGACAAAATATAGCATCCACTTATGATATATATACGTATAATTCTCAGCAAAGTGGGTTTAGAGAAAACATATCTCAACATCATAAAGGCCGTATATGACAAACCTACAGTTAATGTCATACTCAAGAGGGTAAAGCTAAAAGCATTTCCCTTAAGATCATGAACAAGAAAAAGATACACAGTTTCACCAATTTTATTCAACACAGTACTGAAAGTCTTAGCCACAGCCATTAGACAAGAAAAAAGAAATAAAAGGCATGCAAATCGGATAGGAAGAAGGAATACTGGCATTCTCTGCAGATGACATGATACTATATAGAGAGAACTCCAAAGATTTCACCAAAAAACTATTAATACTGATAAATGAACTTAGTAAAGTAGCAGGATACAAAATTAATGTCCAGAAATTAGTTGCATTTTTATGCGCCAATTATGAACTATCAGAAAGAGTAATTAAGTAAACAATCCCATTTATAATTCCATAAAACAAAATAAAACCTCAGAATAAATTTAACCAAAGAAGTAAAAGGCCTGTACTCAGAAAATTATAAGATGCTGAAGAGAAACTTTAAAGAAGATACAAATAAATGGAAGCATATACCATGTTGATGGATAGGAAGAATTAAGATAGTTAAAATGTCCATACTACCCAAAGCAATATAGAGATTAAATGCAATCCCTATAAAAATACCAATGACATTTTTCACAGAAATAGAACAAATAATCCTTATATGGAACCATAAAAGACCTCAAATAGTCGTGGCAATTTTAAGAAAAAAGAACAAAGTTGGGGTTATCACGCTACCTGATATCAAATTGTACCAGAAAGCCATAGTAATCAAAATAGCATGGTACTAGCATAAAAACAGACACATAGATCAATGGAACAGAATAGAGAGCCCAGAAATAAATCCATGTGCCTATGTGGTCATTTAATCTATGACAAAGGAAGCAATAATATACACGGGGGTAAAGACAGTCTATTTAATAAATGGTGCTGGGAAAATTGGACAGATACATGCAAAATAATGAAACTGGACCACCTTTTTATGCCATATACACGAATAAACTTAAAATGCATTAAAGACTTAAATGTAAGACCTGAAACCATAAAGCTCCTAGAAGAAAACATAAGCAGTCAACTCCCAGACCTTACCCTTAGTAATATTTTTACTTATATATCTCCTTAGGCAAGGGAAACAAAAGAAAAAAAATAAACAAATGGGAATACATCAAACAAAAAGTTTTTTCACAGCAAAGGAAACAATCAGCAAAATGAAAAAACATGCTACTGAATAGGAGAAGATATTCATCAATGATACATCTGATAAGGGTTAATATCCAAAATTTATTTTTAAAAAAAGAAAATCTCATACAACTCAACACCAAAAAAACAAATAATCTAATTAACAAGTAGGCCGAGGATCTGAATAGACATTTCTCCAAAGAAGACATATACATGTATGAAAAGATACTCAATGTCACTAGTTATCAGAGAAATGCAAATAGAAACCACAATGAGATATCACCTCACAACTGTCAGAATGAACATCATCAATAAATCAACAAACAAGTGTTGGAAAGGATGTTGAGAAAAGGGAACGCTTGTGCACTCTTGGTGGGATTGCAAGTTGGTACCACCACTGAGGAGAACAGGATGGAGGTTCCTCAAAAAACTACAAATAGAACTAACATATGACCTAGCAATTCCATTTCTGGGTATTTATCTGACGGAATCCAAATCACTAAATCAGAAAAATACATGCACCCCTCTGTTCACTGCAGCATTATTTACAATAACCAAGAGATAGAAGTCACCTAAATGTTCATTGGTAGATGAGTGGATAAAGATTTTGTACATATATACAATGGAATATTATGTGGCTACAAAAAAAAGAGTGAAATCTTTCCATTTGTGACAACATGGGTGGACCTAGAAGGCATATGCTAAGTGCATAACTCAGAGCAAGGCAAATACCATATGATTCAACTTATATGTGGAATCTAAAAAAAATAATAAATAAACAAACAGAACAGAAACAAAGTCACAGATAAAGAGAACAAACATACAGTTGACAGATGGGAGGGGCATTGGGGTAAGTGAAAAGGTAAAAGGGATTAAGAAATACAAATTTCTAGTTATAAAAATAGTCACAGGGATGTAAGGTATAGCATAGGGAATACAATCAATGATATTGTAATAACTATGTATGGTGTTAGATGGGTACTGGGCTTATTGGAGTGATCGCTTTGTAAGGTATATAAATGTATAATCACTATGCTGTATGCCTGAAATTAATATAATATTGTACACCAACTGTAAGTAGAGCATAAGTTAATTAAAAACAAGAAAAAAAGAATATGGCCAAAGATACATTGGAGTCCACTGTCACTCTGACCTTCACATTATGAAAGAGAAAATTTCCTTACTTAGGTCAGTTTATATCAGTTATTCTCTTATTTTCAGTCAAAAGCTAAAAATGTTTTTATTCAGGGTTTAAACATTGGTTAAAAAAAGTTCATCTTTTAAGTTCTACTTACTTGTTATATAAATTTAATATATAATAAATTTAATCATTGAACATTAAATATATTGCAATAATGTTTTATAGCTATATAAATTTATATCTATATAAATCTATATTTACATATAGATATACATATATATGACTTTTCATGGTGTTCAGCACCACATAAGCAATCAGTGATTGTTAACTATCATCAGCTTTTAATAACTAACATTTGAATGGCACTTAGCAGTTCAAAAAAGCATTCACTTTTCCCCTATTTGATTTTCTCATCATCACTGTGAGGGAGCACTATTATCCCAGTTGAAAAACTGATTTAAGTGAGAAAATTGACCCAAGAGGATAAATGACTTTCCTGAGTCAAAAGCTAATTAGATGTAGAGTCAGAACCATGTGTCTATGTACAAATATCTTACTGTTTCCACTACCCACATAATATTTTACTATTTTGCCATAATACATACAAGAGATCAGAAACAAAGGTCTACTTTTGTGAGTCAAATGGTCTTCTTATTGACCAACACACTTTACAAAATAATGAAAAATAAAATAACATGGAGAGTTATGCAGAAATCTGTACAGGATATTCAATCAAGGGCTGAAGCAGTCATGTTTTCGAAACCTGTACACCAGAAAAGCTAGTTGCCATCTTTAAGAAGCCGTCTTTGAAGTAAAAGACCCACATACTAGAAGTCAAGAAGTTCAGAATTAGTTAATGAGGGAACTTAGAGACAAAAATACTTGTGTGCCTGTTTTGAGAAAAACTTTTCAGAAGTTTGTAGCAAAGAGAATAACTGAGAACTCATAACAGCTTTTTAGCAACAGAACCTTTCCTTGGTCTTGGGTTGTGAATGCCTTTTAACATAGCTCTAATTAGAAAAATATATTCTCATAAAACCCTCTTAAAGCTGTGACCTATGTGGTCCAATCTCAAAAAGCATTTTTTAAAGCAAAGCAATGAATCCATCAATCAAAAAGTAATTTCTAAATCACTGAGATCCTTTGCTATTTTTTTAACTCCATAAAGAAAATATACTACATACAGTAACAATAGCTAGTGAATATTGAGCACTGTTCCATGCACTTTATATAAATTAACTAATTGAATTTTTATAGTATCGTTTTGAGTTATTACTGTGTTTTATCTCCATTTCATAGACAAGGGAACTGAGTCCTAGAGAAGCCAAATGAGCAGACCAAAGTCATGCATCTTATACTTGGCAGATCTGAGATTCAATTGTAGGCTTTATAGCTGCGTGTCTATTCTCCCCATAGATGCAACTCCTCATCCAGCAATGATCTCCAAACTCCTGGAAATATTCCTCTCTTAGTTCTGACCTGATCTGTGCTTCCTCTCCATCGACATCACAAAAGTTTAAATGGACGAAGTCTAACCTGTCAAGGAAATAATCCCCTTTGGAAGACAAAGGACGGAAGGAAAATGAGTGATGAAGCCTGAATGCTCTTTAGCTAGAAGGGAGAACACAAAAGAATCAAGGCACTTTCTAAAGAGCAATGCCTTTCAAACCTGAGCTTGCATTAGAATTACCTGGAGGGTTTATTAAAACACAAATTCCCAGGCCCCATCCCTAGATTTGGCCGTTCTATTTTTCTGGGGAGGGACTTGAAAATTTGCATTTTTAAGAAGTTCCAGATTGATGCTGTCTGAAGACCACACTCTGGGAACTGCTGCTGTAGGTGAACAGCTCTTTGTTCCTATTTGAAATAACACTGAGAGGTCTTCTAACTATCCAAAATTCTTCCATATTATCCCAGCCTAAATGGCATCTACTCATTGGGTTTAACTTCCTCTAACCAAGCACTACTGGTCCCAGCCTAAGAGAAGTGAGACCCAAAGGAAGAAGCCAAACTTCTCTCTTGAAGCCAGACTGCTGAATTTCCATTGCCTTTTGGAGGCCTGCCTTTTCTTGGCAGTTACTTCCCTTCCTTCTAATCTAACAGAATAGTAACCTCAATTCCTATGCAGAAAAAATGGCTATGGTCTTAGCTTATATCCCCAACAGATAAGGACACTCACTATCAAACACATGTCATAGGGGGATGGCTTCTTTACACAAACTGATAGAAGAAAAATACACCAAAGCAAATATAAGGGATAGCTGACAAGCTGACAGCAGAAGACTAAACTAAATCATCATCATTATCTTCATCATCACCACCATCTTCAAGTCAGGTATCTGCATGAAGGGTATCAATATTGGAATGCACTCCTTTCTTGGAAAACATGAAAACTGTATTTGTATTAAGACTTCCATATTAAATCTTAATTCACCTGAGTAAATTATAAATTAATTGCACAAACCCACTGCATATATTTTGTTTTTAATGCTGGCCTGTGAGGTCCAAATTCAAATCTGTTTTGTACCCTAGGACACATTTGACTTCCACCAAATTTTTAGAGCATAAAATCTTCCTTCCCCCAAGTATGTGGAATTATAGATCTTGAGTAAATAGATACTTTAGATTTATTTAAACTGAAGGAACACAAGCATTATTTTATTATGTGCACTTCCCAGATGATTTAAATGGATTTATTCAGCTATGTTAAATAATGCATTACTTTAGCAGCAAATGCAATTTTTCCTACTTTGCATATAAAAGAAAATTTAAAATATTGTCCTAACCCAGACAAAGCTGGGATTCCCATGTCAACAGCACTGACAAGAGTCCACTCAATCAGTTCAATCTTTTCCAATTTCCTGTATAATAATAATGCATTTTACCAATACTTTGAACTCATCTTGATTAAGATTTTGTTTTCATCTATTAAATATGACCTTAAACTTTTTTTCTAGAGAAATCAGAAATAAAAATCATCTGGGAACTGGTGAGATGCCCATTCAGGTCCAAAAATACTATTTTTTAAAACCACTATTACTGGAATAACACACTTTAAAAAATCATGTAGAGAGTCAGGCACATAGGAAAATTTACTTTGTTTTGCTATCTGAAAATGACCCTAGAGAAGTTATGTGTATGTGTGTATGTATGTTTGCATATATGTACACATGTATGCATAAATACAGAGGGTGCCAAAAAATGTATACACATTTTAAGAAAGAAAAAAATCTGTATTAAAATTGTAATACTCAATATATACTGATAACAAAAGAAAAATACATGTCACGTTTGGCTTCTGCAGTTACAAGAGGTACTCAAAGTGGATACTTTCAGCATAATTTTAGTATAGTTTTTTCCTTTCTTAAAATGTGTATACATTTTTTTGGCACCCTCTGTATATGTACTATATTTTGTTGTGTATAATGAGCGCTTTTTTGCCTAAATTTGTGAGGGAAAAACAAGGATGCACATTATACATGGGTAGCACTAATTCCATATCTATATAAATGTTTTTAGTTCTTTTATTTATGCTTATGAGTAAAAAGTATAACTCTAGAAATCAATAACAATATCCGTATGCAAAATAATACCCTGGAATATGATAATCAGTTTTGTTGAACTTACAATGAACTTGCAATGACAAAGAGTTATCGGCCTTCTATGATGGGTAAATATCATAAATTTGTTACTGGTACATAAAATTTCTTGTACCTTGTATCTGTTCTTGTGTTTTGTAATTATTTGTTACATAAAATTTCTTGTACCATAACATGTTAAAAAATAAATGCTAAATTTCTTTATAACACAAAACACAAGTACCTAAGTGTAATCAAATACAAATTTGAATTAAAAAAATTAAATGGAAGATTTTTTCCCCTGAAAGTTTGGGCCAAAAACGTGGCTGCACACTATACACAACAAAATACAGTATTTGCCGTATTGATGCTCTCAGAAAACTTGAAAAAGACTATTCACAAAATGAGTATCGGAAAATGACAACAGAAGAGAAGTTTTGAAAGACAGACCATTTTTTAGAAATATGATCCATTCTAATACTATTTATTGTATTTTGAGCAATTGGCCAAATGAGGTTTTATGTGGCTTAGAGTTTATGTTTTGAGGATTTAGCATGAATTACTTGATGCTAAATTATTATTTTTTTTACTTTTCTAATTTTCTGAGACAAAATTCCCAAGGCATTTCTTTGAAATTAACTATTTCCTTTAAAATCATAAACCTTCACACAGTATTTTCTAGTAAAAAAAACCTGATGTACATTATAAATGCATGAGTACTGTACTCTGATATATGAAGAATCACATCAACTTTAGTCAGCATGTGGTTCATTAATAATTCAGCCAAGTAGACACCATCATGATCAAGATAAGCCATTTAAAAATTAAAGATAAAATCTATAATGGACAAACATTACTTGTGTAAAAATAATTATATTGCAAATCCACTTAATTTTTTAATAAGTAGATTTCATCAGTTATTACTATGCATGTCAGTCAAATAGCTAAAATACATTTGGAAAGTTGTGGAAGAGTAAAGTCAAATCCCTTTCCCACACTTATAAGCACATTCCCATGTGTATTGCATCTGGTATAGATAATTAAATATTAACAACCTTGCCTGGTTTTTCATACTAAGGAGACATCACAATTCTCTGTTCTTTTAAAGCATCAAAGCTGAAATATTTTGTCCCCTTTTTCAAAAAAAAGAACAATGACAGCAATGCACCCAGAGGCTCTTATGTAAGCCACAGGTAGAAAATAACCCAGGGCAAAAGACACATGGTGCACGCTGTGAAATTATTTCAGGGCAGGAAGAAGCTTGCTAAGAAGAGTGAGTTCATTTTCTGGCTCTAAACTTGGGGTACCTTCTGAACTTATAAATCCTGATGGCTCAACAATAGCAGAGATTTAACAGCTTCCATTGAATTTTATCACTTTAAGCTATTAGTCAAAAGTGCCAAGAAAGTCTTCCGTTCCACCCACTTATATTGACTTCCCCACTGTTATCAAGATGGCAGCTTCCTGAATTAGCTTACTTTCTTGGCATTTTTTTTTTCCTTGCTGTGATCATGGAACATCAGTTTGGGTGCATTGGAGATATAACTAACTTGAAATAGAAAATAGTCCTATGTTTTTTTATTTCTATAAAAATGGGCTGCTTATTATCTTGCATGCAGCCCTCCTCCACATGCTCACCCCCTAACCTACACCTTGACTAGGGCACGTTTTTCTCTACAAAGGGGTGAAGCCATTCCACATCAGCTCCCATGGAAAAAGCCTCTGCAGCTTGGACTGCCCCCCTGAGCCAAGAGTATAACAAAGTCAGCCACTGCTGAATACTTGACATAGAACAATGCTTGTCAAACTTAAGCATGCCTAAGAATCTTGGAAGCCTTGTGAAAACACAAATTTATGGGAGTGGAGTCTGAGATTTTGCATCTCTAGTAAGCTTCTAGGCCCACTTTGAGAACCACTGATATAGAGGCTAGGCTCTCAGACAGAGGGAGAAAGATGACGTTTCTTAGGTACCTGTGAGTTCATTGAAAGATTTTATTTTAAAATATATATTCATTTCTGTGATCATTTTTTCAAATGATATGAGCATGTTTGTCAGGCTGAACTATTTGGGAAAGTATATTCTACCTGACTGCCAGAGAAGAAGTGTATACATGGAGATAGGGAGTCCAGACTTCAAACAAGGTGGTACATCACCAAAGACACACCCGCTCCACCCCACTTAAGGCCACAGGGCCCCTGAACTTGACATTAGGACCTCTCTAGTCTTTTAATTAATGGTACCTTCTAGAGGAAACACTATAAAATAATTTGGGAGTGGGAGAGGTTAAAGTAGGGTAAATAGAAAAAAGCATAAAAATATTTTACATAATCATATAAACTCCATTAATAACTCTTGCATTTTCTTCCAGACTTTTTCAATATTTTTGTATCATACTTTGATTTCAGAAGAATTTTCCTATAATTAAAACTGTTTCAATGGTCATAATACTTTACCTTATAAGTATACCACAGTATTTTAACCTTTTTCCTTTGTTATATATGTATATTTTTATTGTTTCTGACTTACCGCTATTAATGTAATTTATACATACTATTATACTTTGGTAAATCTCTTTGGGCATTTTTCTTGCATTTTGGATAATTTCTTTTAAAGAAATATCTAGAAGTGTAATCGTTTTGTCCAAAATAAGATATCTTTAGGGTTTTTGATACATGTAGTAAGAGTGTGCCATAACATAAGCGGTATCCAAGGACTTGCATTGCATATAATGCGGGTGTTAATGTGAAGTTAAGGAAATGACCAGGCCCAGCCAGCCCAACCAGCCCAGAGTCAGTGGGATAATGTAATTCATTCCTGTCCAGGCTGAGGTTTGACACCACCTGGTCATGCTTGTTTGCTCTGATTTAAATATCTATGGGGCCAATTCTAGGTCCTATGCCTAAATGGGAATTCCAGAATAATAACAAGATGTCATAAATCATCTGCTTCTTCATCATAATTTAGGATAATAGCACAGATTATAATGGCTGTTTCCCCAATTGATCTATCTCCTCTACATGCCCTCATCTCCTCTCCAGAAGATAAGTGTATCCCCATCTTCTGTCAACTGAATCATTGCAAAAAGTCCTCTCCATTCCTCACTGCCTCCTTCTGTCTATTCTCAGTCAACTGCCAGAGGATCCTTTTAAAAACATACGTCAACTAGTGCACTGTGTTGTACAGCTGAAACTAATTCTAAAAAATGTGTATTTCACAATAAAAAAAACATACATCAGAGTGTTTAATGTCCTCTGCTTAAAACCCTGAAACTGCTTATTTCCACTCAGAGTAAAAGTCAAGGTCATTGCACGGCTCTACATGGTGGGATCCTGTGTTACCCCTCTGAGCTCACCCTCTATTCTCTCTTTCTCTGGCTCACTGTGTTCAGCCACACCCATCTCCTGCTGTATCCTACACACACACTTTTGTAGTCACTTTCCCACTCCTGGAATGCTCTTTCCCAAGGTATGTATGTGGCAAATTTCCTCAGCTTTTTCAAGAGTTTATCTAAATATTACCTTCTTAATGGGGCCTATTCTAACCTACCTGTTAGATACTGTGAACTGACTCCCCACAATAGACCCCAATCCCAACCATTTGGCTCTTTAAAACTTATCATCATTTTTTAAAGAACCTTCTACTTATAACCTTTTAATATACTATGTAATTTAGTTATTTATTAGTTTACTATTTATTGTGTGTAAACCACAAGGGCGGTGATAACTATTTTTTCTTAACTGATATTTCCCAACCACTTAGAACAGTCCCTGACACATAGTAGGAACACAAAAGTACTATTCTATTGAACTTTAGCCTGTGTCCCAAGGTGAGGTTATGGGCTGAGTAAAAAACAAAATGTAATCATTCACCACATTATAGTCCAATCCATGTTATTTTATCACATTACTTTGGGGATTCACTGTATTTCCAACTTATTCTGCAGAAAATTGAACTAATTTACCTCCCCCAGCAGTGTGTAATAGTCCTCACCTCTCCATGTGCCCCGGGTGCCTTCTATTCTTCATTCTCGGGCCACCTTGGCTATTTCTGCATAGACTTGGCCTTGGAGATGGGGTCAGAGGTGAAAGAAGTGCTCCCTTGTCCTCATGATGCAGTCTTCTCTTGCTTGTCTTCTTAGAGTCCCATTCCTATTCTACCCCCAATGTGCATGGAATTTTATGTCCTGAAACCCAACAATTTTCTTCCAAGATGGATATGTGAAATATCATAGAATTTTATATTATTTATTTTTAAAAATAGGTATGAGGAATATATATTTAAGAAACTATGGTGATCGGAGGAGAAGAGAACATATAAGTCAATAAAAAATTAAAAATATAAAGTCTTTATATTTTATAAATTAAACTTATTTAAAACATAAACTGTACTTTATATAAGCTTATTAAATAAGGTAAAAAATAATGCTAAATCTTCTATAAATATCTAGGGCTACTAGGTCTAATAGCTGGGATATTAACACTTATTAAAAATTCCAATTTAAACAAATAATATTGTTATATGAGACTAGCAAAGATAAATGATGTTATCAAGATAAGGATCTATGAAGAAATTTGCAAAATGACCAAACTTATAACATTTTTTTTTCAAAATAACTTTCTCATTTTATTTTGAAAACAAATCTATGTATATTTTCAGCATCTCTAGAAAATGAGAAAAATGGTCCTGATGGCCTATCTCATTTATCATTTTTGCAATTAAGAAAAGATAGTTTCTTCCCCTTTCAGATGTATTCTCTAGAGGCAGAGATAAGGAGGCCAAGATGAAGCAGCAAATCAAACAGTTTGGACCTGAATGTGATGGCTATGAAAACATCACAGGGTATAACAAGAACCTAAATAAAATTACTAAGAAGGAAAGGAGAAACATATTAACTCTCTGAGAAGAAGTGCTAAAATCTAAGTCATGAAGCAGCTCTTCTATGATTGGGAAAAGCCTTGAAACTCTCTTCTGAAACAGCCAAAATTTTGGGAAGCCCACCATATGTCATGCTAATGGAACCCTTTTTCCCCTGTTCCCTGCATGAGTTCTGATTAATGAAAGCCATGCTAGGAATGATACAAGTGATTACACTACATAAGTTAGAATGCAGACAGGCCATGGCTTGATTAGATTCTGGAACAAACACCTCCTCTCTCCTGGGGCATGGCTGTCCAAAATATAGCAGTCATCTGTTAAATAGTGACATATTTTACCATGGAGGTTACAAAGCACTACTCTAGAATTCAACACCTGTCTTTCCAGAGTTGCCTTAAAAACAACCTCACCACCAACTCAAATAAAAATGAGAATGAGGTATACATGACAAGGTAAACTTTAAAATAAAAAGGAATAATTTAATATGATAAAGAGATCCAAATGTGACAATCTATGGATAAACATAGAAGCAATTCTAGCCTTAGCTGTGACAAGATTTTATAATTTCCACTTTATGAAACTGTTCTTTACTGAGAATCTCTTATACCTCACAGAGTCATTGACTTTGGTCAAATGTTCAGATTCGCAAGGTATAAATATGGAACCCTGGCAAAGGAAAGAATGGGATAGATTCCTAGCTTACCACAGCTATTGACAAGGAACAATGGGGAGAAAGATCTTGTTATTGTAACCTAACATCTTTAGACTTATTCTATCGTCAGGTTGTTAGGATTTGGTTAATATCCATGTCTGTCTACCTTATCTGCTACTACCACATGAAGGGCAATATTTTTATCAACAAATCCAAACAATTTGTCTGCCTGTTGAAGGAAATCTTATGAATGCCCTTTCATATGGGCAAAAATAATTATTTAAGAACAGTTTAATATTCTTTTCAAACAAAGTCAGCCTCTACAGCTGGGAAATATCTGATCCTTATTTTCAAGAGTGTAATAAGGTTTTCCTATTTTGCCCTCAGTTTGCTATGCCTGGGATTCAGCTAATAGGTTCTCTAATTTGGCTAAAGATCCATACCACCTTTTTTACCTGTGTTGTGGTGAAAGACTATGACAGTGAGATTTATTTAAAATTTTCAAGGGCAAAAAATATCTCTTTAGAAGATAATAATTTCTCTTCTGGTGATTTCAATATTCTAATTAATATCAGCTCACATGATGGCACAAGAGAGTAGGAGAGGAGAAGAAGAATACTTCAATTTCAAGCATTTGCTATATGGACCATCAATTAAACAAGCAAACCTCACAGTTCAGAAAGTAAAGGCAGGGTCAGTGCCATCAAAATGCTTCTAGTGTTTATGGTAGATTGAGACATATATACAGTAAGCTCATACAAGACAGTGATTAGCTGCCCAATATATGTAACAACAAGAACAACATTACGAGTAACCTGAAAGATTATTGAATTCGTGGTGTTGTAGACAGGTCTCAGAGGGGAGATGACATCTAAAGCTTATCAAAGAGGCACAAGTATGAGCAGCACAGAAAAAGTTCTACAATTCATTCAGGTAGCTTTTGAAATAGATGCAAAGGGATAAACTGTAATTAAGCTAGAACTTGGATATATGAGTACATGAACCCTACATTGCACTCTGGGCTCTCTCTGTTTATGTTTAGACTGGGGATGAAGTTAAAGGAAAAAGCTTTATGTGCTTAGAAATTGGGGACACAATCTGGGGATATCTGCAATGTTCCAGATGAGAGAATAAACCAGCATCATAACAGCATCCATTGGAGAGGAAGGGGCACATGATGAAGATACACAGAAAGTAGAATCAACAATATTTATAGGAGTAATTAGTTAGAACAATGGATGATGGAGGAACGTGGGAAAAGAAAGGCTAAGGGTAATGACTCAGATGTTTATGGCTTGGGCCAGAGGCTGCTGGATGGTGTCATCATTTACCAAGATAAGAAATATTTGCAAATGAACAGAAATTGGTGGGACAAATATTAGTTCAGTTTTAGACTCATTATTTTGAAAATACTTATGAATTTTTGCATGTAATTTTTTTAAATCCTTACAAAAATAAAATTTTTTCAGGGAAAAGAAAATCTAATAAATCGGAAAGTTTTTGACCATTTCAATATTGATAGAGTAAGTATTTTATATTTTTTTAATTATAAAGGCTGAATACTGTTTGTTCCTGTATTATAGACTACTTTTAAGAGTGGAATGCCACTGCAAGCCAATGGTCCTATCAAATCAATCTGTCAGTGACGGAAGTTAAGTCAAGAATAAAGTTTCAAACAGCCCAAGATTTGACTGTCAAGAGGAAACAGAGAGCAATTTTCCAATTACTGCCCCCTTGTGCTTAATGAGTGGCAAAGGCAAATTATGCAATTCACTAATATACAATGGAAAATGTCAATGTCAACATATACCTTTATTCTAACTGAAAAGTGAGCCCCAAGCTCTTGATTTATAGTTGAGTCATTGTGGAGCAGGGAATGACAATCAGAGCTCACT
>NW_017731370.1:457840-465747 GCF_001890085.2 Hipposideros armiger
AAAACACATGTAAGAAAATAAAGTGCAGATTTTGTTTCCTTTCTGAATTTTTCAGAATTTTCTTCCAAATTGTTGGTCCATAATTTTATTATTATCCCTTTGCACTTTGGAAACATATTTTCTCTTTGGTTTATGGGGTAGTAAACCATGTTGGCCACTATTTATTGCCCACTATTTATGGAAATGTCCTAATAGCTCCCCCTGAATGCCTTTGGTTACATAAACTATATGTAGGTTCTCTTGAGATATACTGACAAATGGGCTGGCGACAGTTGACCTCCTTGTTTGGATGGGGAATTCCTTTGTGTTGTCTGTGTGGTGGTGAGAGAGGAGGGCCTTGACTGGACTTCACCTTTGCCTTACCTAAGAACACTTTTTCTCCCCCTGGAAAATGCTATAATCACTGAGGATCTAACTCAATATTTTTAACACCGTTTTTTCCTCCGAATTTATGCATGTGTGTGCTGGTATGCATTTTCTCACCCCTCAGTTCCTGAATGCTGATTAACACTTCCTGAAGCTGTTGCTGAAGCTTTTTTTTTTGTCTGACTTGCATCATTCTCTTTCTTACTATAGTCATACCTTCAAGCAAACTACTTTATTCAGATATCAGATGTACACTTAGCTGTGATTGGCAACTATCAAGGAAATATGATTTATTTTGATTGGTGTGTGACTAAATGAGTTGCAATTTTGGAGCTAAAGGTGAGTCTGGCTGGTTTAAAGAAAGCTGATCAGACAGCATGAGATCCAAACTTCAAAGCAAAGTATTTAAGACCTTCAATATTGATCCTAAACCCTACTTCTAGTTTTATCAACTCCATTCTTAACTCTCCACTTAGTAAGGGAAGTAGAAAAATGCCTGGTGAATCATTACTCTTTCCTGGGCTCTGTGCCAAGCACCTTGTAACATTCCCATTGACTCTTCACAACAACCCTGAGGGATGAACACTATAATCCCCTTTTTTTAAATAAGATGATGAAGTCTTAGAAAGATTATATAATTTAAACAGGCAATACTGTCCTACTTAAACAGAAATGAAATTGAAAACCAGGTTAGCCTGGCATCTAGACCTGTGTTCTTCCTGCCAATTCATGCTGCCTTGAGGAGTCTCCAAATGGCACAAGCTTGCGCCGCATCAGACTCAAAACATTTGTCCAAATACTCTATGCGTTTACATACTTCTAAGTTTCTCCTCAAAGTGTTTTTCCCTCTTCTTAAAATCCTTATCCCCTTCTCTCTCTGATGAACTACTATTCATTCTTCAATACCCAGCACAAATGTCACTTCCACTTTGAAGCCTTCCCTAATTCTGCAGATATAATCAATTGTTCTCTCTTCTGTGGTCCTATAGTACTCTATAACACAGTAAAATATAATATTCTACTTGTCTCATGTCTGCTTCCTCCCAAGAGAGTTCCCTGTGCTTTTTATTGTTGTATTTCCAATCCACAGCACAGTGGGATGGATACAAAATAAACACAGAATAAGTGTTTTTTAATTAATCCATAAGTCCATTAAGAAGTCAATAAAATGGTAATTAGTACTTGTAGGCACTAGATGAAGGCAGGACATATAGTGGTAATTTGTCATATCTATAGATGCTTTGGAAAAGCAATGGGAGATGGGATTCCTCCTAGTCAGCAACACAAGATGGTATTATAGGTATCAGGCAGGGTGATGCCAGGATTAGTTTGGGAATCAGCAGTACCTATGTCCTTCCCAATTTAGTCTTTCCTTTCCTCCATAGGAGGGAGAGAGAATAACAAGAGGAACTGGAGAAAAAGATGTCTGCAGCCTTTCCCTGAGAGATGTGTTGCTTGAGTAAAAGGGTCAGTGAAGCAGATTCTACCTTCCTCACTAATCTCTGCATTCTTTTTGGTCTCAAATTTTATCTGTAAGAGTTTCCCCAGCTGGTTATTGAACATAGGTGTTTACTTAAAAACTAACTCCATACTCTCCATAAGGAAAGGTTTCCANTTTTTTTTTTTTTTTGCTTACACTCTCTGGCTAAAACTTCTAGTACAGTGTTGAAAGCAGATGTTCTTGATCTTAATGGGAAAGATTTTGGTTTTTCACTATTGAGTATGGTGTTAATTGTGTTTTTATTTATAGACATGCTTTATTATGTGGAAAAGTTCTCTCTGTTCCCAGTTTTTGGAGTGTTTTTATCTTGAAAGGCTTTGGATTTTGTCAAATGCTTTTTCTGCATCAACTGAGTTGCATGTGGGTTATTTTTTCTTTTTTCCTTTGTTCTATTAACAAGGTGTATTACATTAATTGATTTTTTTTAATGTTGAATGACTTTCCCATTCTTGGGAAAAATTCCACTTGGTCATAGTGTATAATCTTTTTAAACATGCTGTTTGTATAATCTTTTTAAATATGCTGTTTAGATTTGGTTCACTAGTATTCTATTGAGGGTTTCTGCAACTATATTCATAATAGATATTGATCTGTAATTTTCTTTTCTTGTGGTATCCTTGTGTGGCTTTGGTATCAGGGTAAGGTGGCCTCATAGAATTAGTTAGGAAATGTTTCCTCTTGTTTTAATTTTTGGAAGAGTTTGAGTAGGTTTGATACTAATTCTTCTTTAAATGTTTGGCAGATCCACTATCAAAACCATCTGGTCCTGGACTTTTCTTTGTTGGGAAGCATTTAATTACTGATGCAATCTATTTATCTGTTATAGGTCAGTTTCAACTCTCCATTTCTTTTAGTCACTTTTGTCGATTTGTGTATTTCTAGGTATCTGTCCATTTCATTCAGTTATCTAATTTGTGGGTGTACAGTTGTTCAAATATTCTCTTACAATACCTTTTAGTTATATATAAGGTTGGATAATTTCAATATTGACTGTTAAGCTTGCTGATTTCTTTCTTCTGCCTACTTAAATCTGATACCAAAACCCCTAGTGACATTGGCTCTGGGTTGAGGCACTTCTTCAATGCTTAGCCATGCAATTTAGAACTCTGTCTTACCTTGACTTCCTGCTTGCACTGAGCCTAGAGATCATCCAGAAATGGAAGTTTATGGTCTTCTCAGGTCTATTCTGAGCATGTGTGTTGAACTGGGCATGCCTGTGCTTTTCTAATTTCTCCAGTATACACAGTCCCTTTTGAATGCCTTAATGTCCCAAAGACACTTTCTTCCCAGCTTTTTCTTCCATGTTTTCAGTGCCGTATTGTTTGCCTCAACTGTAATCTTTTTCCCCCAGGTGGCTGCAGGTTGCTCATTTGTCTTACAAAGTTTTCAAGAAATGTCCACTGCTTTTCCAACCTGACTGAGTTCTAAGTTATGCAAAACAAACACAAGCACCTTGTATCATTCCTTCAGGTAGCCTCCAGACAGGTTTGAATAGACAAACACAATCTCTTTAGAATAACATTGTATTTTCTAGAATCAGGAAACATGGGCTTCAGAAATTCCACCAAACTGAGGTGAGGAGTGTGGCAAGGGCAAGTAAAAATGCCATAAAGCTTTTCTACCATTTTTAAATTGCCTTTTTCTTGATTTTAGCATTCACTTGGATGCTGTAAACATTTGACTATTTCCCAGAGCTCTGACAAAGTTGATCTGACAGTTTTTGATTGATTTTTCAATGTTTCTGTGATGGACAGATCCTTGGAACTACCTTCTCGTCCATTTTTGCTGACATCACTCATCATGTGGTTTTGACTTGATACTGAATGAAAACTTATTGGTCCTAAATAAGACCATATCTTTGACCTAGATGTTAATTATTACCACATTATTACCAATTTAGCTAGTTCATCACAGAATCACTAATTAGAGCCCCCAAATGAAAATAATTTAGTGAAAAACAATAATAACACAATGATGGGACAGGTTACAGAAGAGTTTTAGTCAAGAATAAANAGTAAGACCCCTGAGGTTTTATATGGTTGTAAACAATGCAGCACTAAATAAGACAAATTTAGGGAGAAGTTAGGGCAACTGTTTTCAAAAAGGTCATTCATCCTCTATATAAATATGCAACCAAAAACTATAGGAAGAAATAAATCACAAAACCTGAATCACTTAAAATCACTAAATCACTTAAAATGCTCACTCATTTTCATAAATGAATCAAGAACTCAAGCTAAATGGGTCAGGGTGGGCAGTGGGGAGGGGTAGATTTTGGCTTTCAACCATTCTTCGACTTTACTTTGGGACAAAGAGATTTCGGTACGGAACTGAGGTTTTCCCTCAAGTTTTCCTGATTCTGATCAATTTTATCTTTTTTGGAGATTCTCATTGTCATTGTCAAGTAAAACTGACTTTTATTCTTTGTGGTTCCACTTCTGTGAATCATTACTCAATCTAATAAAAAGGAAGGCATAGTGTGTGCATGGTAAATTTCCCCTCCTATACCAGCCTCCAAAGCTTTCTCTACAATATAGTCAAAGCAATTACTATCAATCCATTGGAATATAAAATTAAACGCATGTGCCATTTTGATTGAGTTAAACCCACTGACAATTATTTTGTATATTATAAAAAACTATATTTCCAAAAATCCATGAACCACAAAACCATTTCTCCATGAAGCCAAGACACTAACAACAGTTAGAACAAAATTCAGCTTTCAGGGTTCCAAGATCATGTGCAGCGACCTGATCTAAGAACAACTAATGCATTTGAAGAATGGAAAAGTGCATCTTTTTATATCACCCACACACATACATCATACATGCAAATTGATTTACTTGTTCCCTTGAAGAAAAACAAAGGATGTTTCTCAGTGTCTTTAAAAAAATTAATGTACATCACAAACACTTTTTAATCTATAACTAATACAATAAAGGAGGACATTTAATTAGCAATTAGTCTGATTAACTTTCCTTGGAGAGTAATTTGTTTAACCAGATGGCCTTCATAAAAATAATTCTTAAAGGATTTCTTTAAAAATCAGGTAAGCTAAATTATAAGACGTAGGAAGAGATAGAAATTTTAACAATCATACCAAGAATAAATTAACATGCTCAAATTGTAAATCTTCAATATATGACTGGGAGGTAGAGAATTGCAAAGGGGAGCTTCTGGGCCTGCCCAGCGAAGATACCCAGCCAAGGATTAGGAACAGTTTGTCGAGGGGCTGAAGCAGATAGCAGCTGGAGGTGAGCAAGCTGTATAAGAAAGGCAAATCCCAAATTAGACAGTGGAAACTAAACTGGACCCAAACCAAGGGAAGTTCCAAAGCACAAAAGAAGAAAAGAACAAGTAGGCACAGAGCCCAGAAAGAAATCTGCTGAATATCTGCCTGGCAGCCACATCAACTGACTTTGCCACAGGGCCACAACTAATGGTCTTTCCTCAAGCTTGCATTTTGAGACACATTTCCAGAAGCAGTGATGGATTCTCTCTTACCCACAAAGGGAATTCACTTTTATTGAATGCCTACTTTTATCAGACACTGAACTAGAAGATTCATATACATTATCCCAAGTTGCTTTGCCTTCACTAAAACTTTTTATTTTCTTCCTGACACACAGAGCTAGTCTACATTTCTCTGCCTCTTTGCAGATAGGCATGCCAATAATTTTGAGTTATGGCCAATGTAATTTGAGGAAAATGATGCATTCCACTATCTAGTACCATTTCATAGAAACCTTCCATAAGTGACCTACCATGTCTTTATCCATTTGCTGGTTGAGAGGCAACTACAAGGAACTAGAGAGTGAGTCCCTGGTGGCCATGGATAATGTTCCCTTACTCATGAACACCCACAATGGACAGTTGCATTAATGAGAAATAAGAGTTTATTGTGTTAAACCACATATATTTGGATATTTGTTTGCTATTGAAGTTGGCTTCACTAACACCTCTGATTATTTAATTTAATAACTACAACAATTTTTTGTAGTGGTACTTTTACCCAAACTTAGCAGACGGGTAAATTAGATGAATCAGGAATTTAAACCTAAGTCTGTCACTCTAATATCTATCCTCTCTCACCAAGTAGTCCAGCAATCAGAATATGAATCAAGAAAGATATGTTTGGTTTTTTGAATTGAAATTAAATTCACATAACATAAATTAACATTTTAAAGTGAACAATCTAGTGGCATGTGGTACATACAAAATGTTGAGCAATCACCACATCTATAAAGTTCCAAGACATTTTCATCACCCCAAGAGGAACATCATACTCGTTAAATACTTATTCCCCATTTATCCATTCCCCGTGATCTGGCAACCAACAATCTAATTTCTGTCTCTATAAATTGACATGTTCTAAACATTTCATGTAAATGGAATCATACAATATTGTGTCTGGCTTCATTCACTTAGCATAATTTTTTGAGGTTCAGCCACAGTGTAGCATGTATCAGTATTTCATTGTTTTATGGCTGAAAAATACTGCATTATAGTACCACAATTTGTTTATCCATATGTCCATTGATGTATATTAGGATTGTTTCCACCATTTGGCTATTGTGAATAGATCTTTGATAAACATGAATGCATATTATTTGTTTGCGTACCCATTGTCCAATCGTTTGGGTAGCTACCTAGAAGTGGAAATGCTGGGTCATATGTGAGTTTATGTTGACCATTTTGAGAAATTGTCAAACTGTTTTCCACAGCAGCTGCCCCACTTTACACTCACTCCCACTGGCAATATACAAAGCTTTTAATTTCCTCACCTCCTTACCAACATTTGTTATTTTCAGAATTTTTATTTAAGGCATATTAGTAGATATGACGTAGTATACTCGTATCATTGTGATGTGGATTTTTACTTCTCTAATGATTAAGTATATTGAGCATCTTTTCAGGTATTCATTGGCCATTTGTGTGTCTTGTTTGGTAAACTGTCTACTTAAATACTTTACCCACTTTTTAAATTGGGTTGTTTGTCTTTTTGTTGTTGAGTAGTAAGTGTTGTTTATATATTTTGGGTAATAGTCTCATCAGATACATTATTTGCAAAGATTTTCTCTCATTCTGTATGTTGTGTTTCCACTTTCATGAAAATGTTCTTTAATACAATAAGTTTTTAATTTTGATGAAGTCCAATTTATCTATTTTTGTTGTTGCTGCTCATGCTTTTGATGTCATATGTAAGAATTCATTGCCAAATCCAAAGTCATGAAGATTTACCACTGTTTTCTTCTAAGGGTTTTGTGGTTTTTTGTTCTTATATTTAGATTTTGGTCCATTTCAAGTTAGTTTTTCCATATGGAGTCAGGTAGTGGGTCCAGCTTTCTGCTTTCACATGTGGATATTCAGTTGTCTCAGCACCTTATGTTGAAGAGACTATTCTTTTCCCCACTAAATGGTCTTGGCACCCTTGTCAAAAGTCAATTGGTTAATTGACTTAGATGTTTGGGTTTAAGTCTAAGCTTTCAATTCTATTCCATTGGTATATGTCTATCCTTATGCCAGTACCACTGGCTTTTTCTACTGTAGCTTTGAAGTAAGTTTTGAAATTGAGAAGTGTGAATTCCCCAATTTTGTTCTTTTTCAATGTTGTTTTGACTGTTCAGGGCCTTTACAATTCCTTATGAATTTGAAGACTGGCTTTTCCACCTCTGCAAAAAAGGGCAATTGAAATTTTGTTAAGGATTGCATTGAACCTACAGATAGATTTTGGTAGTTTTGCCATCTTAACAATATTAGGTCTTCCAATTCAATAACATGGGATGTCTTACCCCTTATTTGCATCTTCTTTAATTACTTTCAGCAATGTTTTGTCATTTTCAATGTACCACTCTTTCACCTTCTTGGTTACATTTATTCCTGGATAGTTTATAACTTTTGTGGCCATTTTATATGGAACTGTTTTCTAGGTTTTTTTTTTTTTAGATTGTTCTTTTCTAGTGGATAGAAACAACATATTTTGTGTGTCGATCTTATACTATGCAACTTTGCTGAATTTCTTTATCAGTGCTTTTTTTTT
>NW_017731370.1:472082-494086 GCF_001890085.2 Hipposideros armiger
GATGAACTCACCCACATTGTACCGAAGGGACTCAATATTGAATTTTTATTACTGCTCAATAAGCTCTATGTAAGTAAAAGTTACAAAAAGAATGTCAGTACTCATTTGGCAACCAATTCAAAAGTAGTGTTGCAGGTAAAACTCATCAATGGCTACTAACACAATTGGGTGAAAAGTTTGACAGTATATTTGCATCGTGTTAAAGTATTTCTGCACAAGACACCTATTATTTACAAAGGAAATATAGTAACTGTACAAAATAGAAATCTGACAGGTATCATCTTTATCAGATCTTAAAACTTACCATTACCAGTAATGAGACAAATAAGCATTGTGTGCTTCTCAATATGATGCACCAAAAAGTGAACAACACCACTTCTGTGATATTCCTGGCCAAAATGCATAACCTAAATCTAACCATGAGGAAACATCACACAAACCATAATTAGGGGTATTCCACAAAATATTCTGTGCTCTTCAAAAATGTCAAAGTCACAAAAACAAACAGACTAAAGAACTTTTCCAGATGAGAAATTTAGAAATAAAAATAATGTATTAAAAACAAATCTATACATATGTGTGGGTAGTTGGGTTGGCGAATAACCAAGCAAACATGGTAAAATTTTAATATTGGGGATTCTGTATGAAAGATAAATGGGAACTCTTTGTACTATTTTTGAAATTTTTCTGTAAGTCTGAAATTATTTCAAAATAAAAATGTCCCCCAGAGACCAAGTGGTCCAAGCCCTCATTCTCTGATGGAGGAAACCATGATCACACAGCTGGTTCATGGCAAATCTAAATCTTAAGAGTCTGAGGCTTTTCTCGCTAGAGTCTGTTTATGAATGAACAAAGCCTTGATCTCAAGAGATCTGCACAGAGCTTCTAATTTGAAAGCATTTTAGGGCTGCAGAGTTGTAAGAGAAATGAGCTTTTACTTTGCTGTTCCTACCAGTCTCTATTTGGGAATAGCCTAGATCTGATTACACTCTTGGCCTAGAACATAGGAGGGCCCTTTCTTCCCTCCCTCACATTTCTGTTACAGTTTCAGAGTTGGAGAGGAAAACAGATCTTATGGGAGGTCTCCTGTCCCCTCAGCAATCAAAGTTAAGAGCATAGCTTCTAGCTTGGGTTTGTGTATGTTAAAATTCCAGTGCTACCCCTTCAATACCTATGTGACTTTGGGCAAATTACTTGGTCTATATTTCTGTAAAATGTATGTAATAACACTATCAGCTTTTAGAATTATTGGGAGAAATAAATGTGACAAGTTTTATAAAGTACTTACATGGAGCCTGGTGCATAGTAAGTACTCAGAAGATGTGAATTGTTATTTTTATGACTAAAATGGGGAGCTGGCATTAAGTCCAGTTTCTCATTTCTGAAAAAGTGAACTAGAGAATAACTCAGTTGCCAGATGACTTTGCTCTCAAATACCTAAGAATATTAACATTTTGGTCAGAAACACAGTCATAAAATGAGTGGTTTACCTCTTCCTTTTCCATCAAGGAAACTGATCATTAAACTAGAAAGAGAATTGGAAACAACCTAAATGTCAATCAGCGGGAAATTAGCTAAATACTTTATGATACTCACCTTCTTTGGAATGATAAGAAGCAATTAAGAAGAATAAGGGAGATGAAAATGTACTGAAATGGAAGGATATCCAATTCATATTGGGAAGGGGAAAAGAAGCAAAAGGAAAAATAGAAACTACAGTATGTTTGCAATTTTTAAAAATGTGCACAAGGAAATAAAAAAAATAATTAGACAATTATACTCAAAACAAGAAATAACTGGAAATGAGGTTGGGAAGAGAGTGGGAAATGTTTGAATTCCATCTTATACATTACTGTCTATAGTTGTCTAGTCATTCCAATAATAAGCATTATCTATGCATTCACAATAAGGCTGCCAAACATGCTACTGAAAGTTTCTTTTTTATGCATATACTAGAATTCTATAAATTCAGCATCATAATAGCTCTGACTGGCTCCTGATGGTATCACAGGAATTGCCAGAGCTACTAGCTAGTGGATCAAGCCATTGTTCCCAGAGGTCCATGCTAGGTTGTCACGGTAACCATATGGAATAGAAGGAAGAGACCCAAACAAAACTTAGCAACCATTAGCAGCAGAGACTACGTAAGCATTCATATGCTTTCTTAAATTTATTGCTTAGTTAGCAAAAGAAGCATGATAGAAAATGATGGTATTTCATAATAGTATTATAACCCAGATAATTATGAACTATTTCTTAAAATCTGAATTTGTTTTGAAAAAGGGGATAGCATAATTGGAACAAAGTAGTTATGTTTAATAGGTTACTCTGTTTCACAGAGAAAAATGTTTAATTTTCATGTTAAAAATGTTCAAACTTTCGGAAGAAATGAATAAAAGGAACACTTGGTAAATGAAAGGTGTAGAATATTGTAGTTTATCCCCCATTATACAAATGAGGACATGAGGCCCAAGGGTCAACTGATTAGACCAAGGTCACACACTGAGTTAGGGCTATGATTATGAACTCATGGCTGTTGGGTTCATGCAGGTAATGCTCATGGGGTTCAGGTAGGGGCTGTAGCAAGGATAAGAGCCTGCGCCAGCCCAAGGGAGGATACTACAGCTCATTTTCATTGATCGTGCCATCCAAGAATGCATACCTACTCTTGCCAAAATTCTTTCTTTCAAAAGAAGCTAGATGTTCACAAGAAATATTCTGACTGTAAACTTTCTCTCTCCAGTCTTATTCCATTTGTCTGCACTCCAACCCCAGTCATGCATTTATTCTAAAATTTAAATTGAAACAAACAAAAAAAACAAAAAAAAAAAAAGAAAAGGAAGGTGCACTTACAAGGGACCAGATAAGAAACCAAGACTAGGAAACACAGGAAAGAAAATATGATTAGGAACAATAAGCAAATTCTGGCCTTCAAGAAGCTTAGAATTTAACATAGCAAAAAGAATTATGTAAATGATTTATAATAATAATTATTACAGAAGAGTTAAAATAGAAAATATTATGAGAAACTATTAAAGTAGTTGATTTATTCTAGCTTGCTGATGAGGAGGAACTCAATGGCGAAAAATGCCTTGAAAATGAATAGGATTTCAACATGTGAAGAAGTAAGTGGCATCCTTGTCTGACAGGGCAGCACAGCTAAAACACTTGAGTATGCCCAAGTGTGGTATAGCAAAAGGAAATTGGAAAAACAGGGTACATGAAGAAGTGAGGGCAGTGTCTGCAGGACCAGAGTGAACCTTATTCTGTAAAAGAAGGGACAAATGCTTTAGAGGAGGTGACATGATTTTGCCACAATTTTATAAGACTTCCTCTGGCATGTAAGAGATGGACTGAAAAAGTGAGAAGTTGGCAGAGGAAAGACTGGTTGGTTAGCTATTTTAATTGTTGGAGAGGTAGTGAACTAGAGTAGAAACAGTGAGAGTAGAACAAGGGGAATAACCAGTGAGATTTATGGAGTTTTGTCACTGAAGTGAATGTCTAGTACAAGACAGCATGACAACTTTGAGATCTGAAGTCCAAAGGTCTTGGGGGAAAAGATACCCTTAGGCAAACAGGAAGCACAAGAGGGAAGATGAATCTCACATTAGGAGGCTGAATTTGCCTGCTTGTGGGGACAGGAGGCTTGGAACATGGGGTCCAGTAAGATATTGAAATTGATGTTTATGAACTTGTAAGACAAATCAGAATTAGACATTAAGATCTCTTAGCAGAATAGAGATTGTATAATTGAAATTGTGAAAGTGATTGAGATTATTTAGAGAGAGAAAATGTGGAATGTCAAGAAGTAAAGGATTTGACAGTAGAATTTTGGAAAATGACCATATTTTAAAGGTTTGAGGTTGAAGATCAACTAAATAAGTAAAAAGAAATTCAAAACAACACCAGCGACCATTTATCAAGCATGTTGTTTGTGCCAGACTTCAAGTAAAGCCTTCATATAAATATTTTACTTAATCCTCATAAAAACCTTGTGAAGCAGCTGAAGCTTAGGGGGGGTAAGTGACTTGAATATGGATATAAATAGCCAGGTTCACAGAAGAGCACATCCAAATGGCTAATAAACACTTGAAAAGATGCTCAACTTCTGTAGCCATTGAGGAAATGCAACAGATTTTTCAAAATTGAAAAAGGACTATGATGCTTCAGGGAAGGGCTACCCATCCACATGGTAGAAACGTGAAATGGTACAACTTTTTTAGAAGGCCATCTGGCAGCATCTATTCAAATTAAATATACATGCTAAATATAAAGTAAATATACACATGTCTTTTGATTCAGCAATCTCCCAACTGGGAATTTATCCCATAATATAAAATCACCAGCCCAGAGTGGAAAATGTCTTAAAACAAATGAAATATCCATCAATATGGGAATGGTTGAATAATTTGTGCAACTTTCGTAGTATTTAAAAGAATGAGATAGTTCTATGCTAGATCATTTGAAGGGATTTCCACAATGAACTTTTGAGTAAGAAGCAGAGAAAACTGTAAAATATGATCCCATTTCTGTAAAGCAAAATAAACTATAATCTGTGTAAATGGTGTGTGTATGTGTGTGTGTGTGTGTGTGTGTGTGTGTGTAATGTAATGTATTTTCCCAGAGTTGTATTTGATTATTCAAAGGAAAAAAAAGGAAATATACTCAACAATATCAAATAAATGTCCTCAGAAACAGATTAAACGAGCTGAAGCTAACAGAAGGCTTTGGATTTGGCAATGGGGAGGTCACGTGTACCCTTTGGAAGAGAGGTTTCAGTTGAGCACTTGAGGAGGAACCAGATGCCAGGAGTCAAAGAGCAAAGGTGTGGTACGGAGGTGGCTTCTGGGAATACTGACCACGCTTCAGAGAAAATCGGGCAATGAGCAGGTTGTAGGTTTGGCACGAGAGAGGGGAGCTAAGGTTAAATATTTTTTAAAGTTTGGTCTGTTTGTGTTTTATGTTGATGGCTCTTTGGGTTTTTGCATTGCTCTGTCTTGTTGAGTCTAAGAAAGCCTTATCATAAATGAAAGTTAAGATGAAACACAGATGCAAGACATTAGATGCCAGGTCCCAGGGTAGTTGGCAGAGAAAAGTTGAAGAGCTTTTTATTTCTATCACTCTCTAGGACTCTCTTTCAGTAATGTCCCTGAAAGACAAATAACTTCTTTAAGAGATATAATTTCAAGATTCCTGAATGAAAGGAAAAAAAATCAGCCACTGATCTGAGGAAGCCAACCGCTACCCTCACTAACCTCCAACCAGTGATACAAGTAAGATACTTAAATACCTGTGCTTACTTGCCTAAAAGTCAGGATACCAAAGCAAACCCAAGTCCCAGAGTAAACAAAACACTGGGGAGCAAACATCATTTGGGGACAATGAAAGTTGGCGACCATAAACTCTGGCTGCCCTTCCAACTACCTCATCTTATTGTCTGAACCTGTCAGCCAGGCCCCTGGGCAGACTGCTCCTCTGTCTCATGATGCATTTTCCCCAGTCTGGTTTCTCTACTGAAGCATTCTTACCTGCAGTCTTGGGCAGGCCCACCACATATCTGCTCCCTAGTCCTAACCAACAAAAAGGGATTGGGGGGAATGGCTAATATCCTCTCCCTGCATTTCCACCTCAGCCCCTAAAATAGAAACAGTTGCCAGGAAACTGCTAAGGGGAAAAATGATATGCCCTCCCTCTCAGTGGAAGGAGTGACTGAGAAAGCCAGTGCAATGGGTGAATGGCCACTGCTCTCGCCTGGCTGGCCACCATCTTATCTTGCTAGTTCTCCTGAGGTGAAGCATGTTCTGTCTCCCCTAGTGTTGCCACAGGCAGGGTTAACTCACAGGGCGTGGCTGCCCTGCCTCACCTGCCCAGGGGAGGCCTCTGTTCTCTAGTCTTTCCAGAGACTAGCTAGCTGAGACGGGAGAGTCAATCAGTTCAAGGACAAGTAACAGGCAGTTTCACTTTGGTCTCCCGTTCAAATTGCACACAATTTCCAACCCAGCTTTGCCAGCAAAGAGCTAAAACTATATTTTAATCTTCATCTGATTTTTATATCCACCTTTATCCAGAAACAGGAGGCAAAAAGGAGAGTGATTAATTAGAATCTCCAACCTTGCTCTCTAATACTGACAACAATAGGCTTGTCATTAATTATCCTGAATCCCACTCCTCTGACCATGCCCCAACCTGTTTAATTTACACAGGGTCTGAGCCCATTGGGGAGACTGCAGCTTCTTCTTAATCTCAAGAAAAAAAGTGCAATTTAACAAAAATCAAAATTGAAATATTTTAATCAAAATTAGATCAGTACTTTTTAAATGTTAATGTGTATAATGAATCACCAAGCTATCTTGTTAAAATGAAGACCCTAGTTTAGCAGGTCCAGGTGGGGCCCAAGTGTCTGCCTTTCTACAAACTCTCAAGTGATGCCAATGGCATTGACCACACTTTGAGCAGAAAGGGTTAGAACAGTGGTTCCCAAACTTGGCTGCACTTTGGAGTCACCTAGGGATCTTTGAAAATTCCTGAAACCTAGGCCCTACCCTGGATGAACGAAATCATAATCTCTGGCAGTGAGATACAGTGAACACTATTTTTGAAACTTTCCATGTGATTCCAATGAGCAGCCACTTCTGGGAATCACTGTTTTAAAATAATAAACATCTTTGCAAGGGCTAAATATGAATAATATCTGGAGGTTTTTGATAATGCCACACCAAGGTCTTAGGCTAAATAATAGTAGATTCTCTAAGTAAAAGTGAATAAATAAATAAACATCAATATTTTTCACCATACTTTGGCTGGGCCATATATCAACTTCAGTTTGAGGAGCTATATTTTAAGAAGGAAATTAATATCATAGACTATCCCAAGAGAATAATGAGCTATGTTATAAAGAGAAAAGAGGCCATAACAGCTGTCTTCAAATAATCCAAGGCCTGCTGGACACACACAAAAACAACAAAAACCCACAACAACAACAAAAGCTAGATTCTACTACTTTTTCTTCTCAGTCAAATGAGGCATCGGCACTTGCACACCCCAATTTAGATTCTTTTAGGTAAGTTTTCTCTCTTATTCAAGTAGATTCCAGGTGGGTTCCCACATCCATTTATGTCTGGACCCAGGAGCAAAAGGGCTGGATCTCAAATTCGGTCCTAATACATGTGCTTTGCCTTATCTGTGCAATTACTTCCTTCTATTGTACAGGTAGGTGTGTGAAATATACATAAAGCACCAGGAGGGATGCCACTGAGTTGCGGCAGTATTGATTGCCTTGTATGAGTAATCATGAGGATAGTCACCAAAGCATAAACCTTCGTCCACACCGCCTTAAATAAAAATGCATATTTTTGGGCAATGTCAATTCCTCTAGGAAAATCTGATTTGGAGAGGCTGAAGTACATGAAAATACTGTCGGCCTGAAAATGACTTCCTCGGGGTCTGTTCCAACATTTAATATTATCTGCAAAGCTGTAATGTCTCTTTGTTGAATTAGGAAGCATTCACAATCTGTTCATGCTTTGCTTATGCTGTGTTTAAGATTTAATGAAGATGTGTCACCAGTAGCCAGAGACAAAAACTTAAATGCTCTCTGCCTAAGAAATTTTAAATGACCCTGGACTATTTTGTTCTGTGAGTAGCTGTGTCCCTAGGTAATGACTCTTGAGATAGTTTCACAAGTGGAAGTTAGAAACAGCAGAATAAAGGATGCAAATAAATTAGAATAGAATTTACTAGTCTACACACACACACACACACACACACACACACACACACACAAATTATACATTATTTTCCTGCCCTAGGCCCAGAAGCAACAATGTTAGAAAAATAACCAAACAGCAAACCCTGGTTTAAAGTATGCTTCAGGTTCTTAATTTATCACTTCTAATTATTAGCAATATCACAATGGTAGACTTATATTTTACTTCAGTAGGTGGTATATGATGGGTTTAGATGTCAGAACATAGGTTAAATCTTGAATTCAAAATCCTGAATTCAAATTCTCATCCCTGCTATTTACTACCTGTGTGAACTGGGGCAAATTGCCTAACCTCTCTGGACCTCAGCTTCTTAATCAGTAAAATAAGAAAAATAAACATTGCAGGACTATGGAAGGGTTAAATGAAGACATATATAAAAGGTACAAAATTGAATGCTTGGCATATAGGAGGTACTTAGCAACTGGTAGCCAGTTGTATCTTCACCATTGCAGCTCCATAAATACTTTTTAATATATAAAATAAAGCCTTAAAGTAAACGTAAAATGTATCCAATAACCCACTGGCATCATGCCACCTAAAATCCAAATTTTTTAAAAGTAATTTATTAAACACAGAGACAAACACTCGTCCTAGCCTTTATCATTCCCACATAACTACATGAACTTGACCTGTGTCTGAAATTCTTACACTCCTTTTTTTTTTACCATTGGATGCTCTTGGTGGTTACATCTCAAAGGCAGTCGTGCTGAACAGAAACCTTCCTCTTCTGATGCCAGCCAGTCTCTTTCTCTTCTTCCACTTCCCTCACCTGCCTCTTCCCCATCTTTGCCACGTATTCATAGTTTTGTTCTATAGCAGATGGTTACCAGAAGGGCTACCACAGCTTCTGGCAGATCTGAAGTCTGGTTTCTGTCTAAGCAGGAGCTCCTTCCAAGTGGCTTTGTCACTTTAGTGCCACTGATGAATCAGAGGTCCTGGCTGTGACGCCCAGAACTGCTCTTCTCTAGACATGCAATACTGGCCATCCTGAAGTCTTTGCGTTTCAGTGTCCTCATCTGTGCAATGAGGATTATAATGTCTGCCTTGACTACCTCATCTGAGTATGTATCAGGATAGACTGACATAATACATATGATGAAGGCTCTTAAATCCAATATCAAAGCCTACACATATGCCACTGTATTTCTTAGGCCTATATTTTTATTAACCAGAAACAATAGTAAAATTGGCAGAATGAGTACCATACTTCTGGTCAAGTTATTTGGAATTCCACGCTTGGAGGAGGGGATTGTCCATGAAGATGCTGAGAATAGAATGGAGGAACACATGGAGGGAATTGATATACAGTAAGACTTAAGAGGTCAGAGTCCAGGTACCAACATGTCATAATATTCTATTTCAGATTTCTCAATTTAAATTATAAGGTTAAACACACACACACACACACACACACACACACAGGCATGCCCATGCACCTTTTTGTTGTTTTAAATAACAGAGATGTGATTCATATCAGCCAAGAGAAATGGTGCTGGGAATGAGAACAGGATTGGAGAACATCAGTTTTTGCTTAGCATAAGGTTTAGAAGCCTGGGCTCTCAAGCTTCTCTGTGAAGGTTTAAACCCAGGTTCCAACATTTATCATCTATGTCATACTGAGGAAGTTACAATGCTTTCTGCCTCAGTTTCTTCAGCAGTAAAATGGAGATAATAATCGCACTTAACTTTATTAAGCTGATGTGAAATTCAAAGGAGAAAATTCATATACATTACTCAGCACATTCTTGGCATTTAATGTGTGTAATACTTATTAATTATCATTATAATTATCATTCTGGTATGGCTATCCAACATCTTTCCTTTATACAGATCCCTCTCTTAACTGAGAAAGGCAATGTCCCAAGATGGAAAATTATATTTTCCAGTCTTCTGTGTAGGTAGGGTTTACAATATAACTAAATTTTTCCCAATGGCATGTAGGAAAAATGTTTTTGCAGTGCTTCCAAGAAAGTTCTTTAAAAACGGGTCTGATTCAGCTAGAAAATTACTTTCCTCTTCCTTCTTAGTTCTGCTTTGAATTTGTACATAATGGTGGAGCATGGCATCTATCATAAGATCACAAAGCAAGCCAGAGAGTGGAAGACGTGTGCAAAGGACAAGAGGAGCAGATGGGAAAGGGAGTGTGAAATGTTGATAGCATCGCAGAGCTACCAGGCCCATCCTGAATTGTCTCTTTGTACATTTCTTTTGACTGAAAGAAAAATAACCCATATCTTCTTTAAGCTACTATGCTCAATGTAGTCATTATGACAAAAATGGGTCTAGTTCTATGCCAGACACAGACGAAATCAAAAGCTCTGTGAATGTTAAGTCCTTATCTGGAATAAATAATTTTCTCTTTAACAAGATATTAACTTAGGGGTGGAATGGGTACTATTCCTGCTGCCAACCTTTTCTGCAACTTATCCTTGAAAAACCACCTGCTTTCTAAGACAAAATTGCTGTTGAAGAGAGGAGGATGTAATCCAAAAAAAAAAAAAGAAATTAATAAAAAGCCAGCAATGATGGAAAAAAACAAAAAGGTTATTTATAATGGTATAATACAAGTCAGAGGAAAGTCAATGGAGGAAAATAAGAATAGGATAAAGGAAGAACTGGCAAAGAAGGGAACTGATTAAGAAAGAAGCGATGGAGAGGAGAAGTGCACTATGTACACTGTGGAGAGTCAAATATGAATCGTTCACAAACGTATAATTTCACCAAAATGGTAATGCCTCCCCTTAACATTTTAGTTCATAAACCAACTCTTACAGTTTAAACTAGTTGTCTGCTCTGTTGGTCAATTAAATACATATTGAGTGGAGACTTGAAATAATAGGGATCTTAAGTAGGTCAGACTGGTTAGGGAAGAACAATTGGTAGCTGTGCAGATGGTGACAAGTGGTTATATTTGAGATATTTTGAAGGTAGAGATGAAAGGACTTACTAGTATATTTGATGTAAAGTATGAGGGAAAGAGAGGGGTCAAGGCTTTTGGTTTAAGCCACTGAGTAGGTAGTGGAACAATTTACTGAGATTTAGGAGGAATAGCAAGGACATTAAGAAGTATCTCTCTCTCTCTCTCTCTCTCTCTCTCTCTCTCTCTTTGCCATTTCAAATTTGAGATACCTATTAAAGAGTCAAGTAGAGATGCTGAGCAGGCAGTTTGATATATAAACCCTGGAGCTCAGAGAAGCCTAGACAGGAGGTATATTTCAGAGATGGAATTTAAAGCTATGCAATTGCAGAAATTACCAAGAAAGTGGGTATAGATGAAGATGCAGGAGTTCCAACATCCAGAGGTCTGGAAAAAGAGGAGGAGCCAGGAAAAGAGATGAGACAAAGCAGCGAGTAAGGTGGGAGAAAAACTAAGCAGATGTGATATCCTGGGTGAGAAAGTGGTCAACACTGGTAAATGCTGCTGGAAGATTAAGTAGGATGAGAACAGAGACGTGACCCCTTGCCTTTGTAAGATATAGATCACTGGCAATTTAATAAGAATGGCTACAGTGGAATAATGAGGGCACACTCCTATTTGGAACAGGCCAAAAAGAGATTGGGAGATGAAGTAGTGGAGGGAATAGTAGAGATAACAATTTCAGTTTTGTGATGAAAGAGTACAAGTGGCAGGGAATGAAGGAGGTTCTGTGGGGTCAGTGGGTGTTTTTAACAAATGTTTTTGCTTTTATTTATACTCCCAAGGGAATTACCTTGTAAAGGGAAAAAAATGATGTTTTCATAAAGGAAAATGGATAGTTCCAAGAGTAAAGTCCTTGAGAAGGTAACAGAGGGTACAATCCAGTACCCAAGTGGAGGTAAAACAGTTTAGTGGAGAAGGAGTGAATCAGTCGCCTGAAGATGATGAAAATCATTTTATTAGGAAAATTCAGTAAGCTTCTCTGACAGAGTTCACTGTCCATTGGAAATGAGTGGTCATAAACATAAATTAGATCTATTCAGTACAGCCGTATTACACTTTCCAAAAATGCTTGAAAGCTCAGTGCAGGTCATTGCTGGTCAAAGCCAGTCTTAGTGAACAAACTCTTTGTTTGTGGTCCTCCAGAGGCTGATATTGAGATAAAAATTCCAGGACAAATAGTTTATTTGCAAAGTTATCCCAGGAAAGCACAGTAGGGAGATAGGGACATGAGACAGGGAATTGAAGGCTGTGGAGGGCATATTATCAAGCAAGGTATTACAATAGGCAACTGAGGTTTGACCCCACCGGAAAACTTTGGGAGATGGTGTAGAACATGCCTCAGAGTTATCCTACCTTCAGGGTGCAGGGCTTGGGCTATTTATTCATCTACATCCATTAGTTTCTGGTTGTGGGTTTCTCCCAGGGGCATTTCATTCCCTGTCATGTCTAGCCTGAGGTGTGCACAGGCAGAGCATGTTACAAGGGGCAAGGAAAGCCCTTGGGCAAAGAGATGCAAGTGCTAAGAACTGGAGGCGAAGTTGTTAGGCCAAGGGGATATGGGTGACATCTTGACAACATCTGTTAAATTAGCCAAGCACTATAGATATATTATATTTTGGCTTGTTTCACTGCTTGGCAGGAAACAAGGATGGTGGATGCTTCCTTTCCTGGTCCCCTTTCACAGAGTTCAGAACAGTATGGGTGGCCAGCTGCTATGACTGCTTTTCCTGCCCTTGTCTTCACCATGGGTGCTTGGAACCAGAATAACAAATCAACAATTCACTTTGCATGCATTATCTCATTTAATGCCTGTGTCAAGGGCAACATTAACTTAATTTTACAAATGAAGAAACCAAGGCTTAATGCTTTTTCAAGATCACATCTTTAGTACATAATAAAACCAGAGTGCCATGACTATCAGAATCCAATGCCCCTGCTCTCAGTCTGTGTTCTCAGATAGCAAGATCTGGATTCATCACTTACCTGGTCCCCACCTGTCAGGAAAAAGCGATCAGAGCTTACCCTGGCAATTTCTTTGAAGGACAATTTGTTTGGAGAACATCCGATGCAATATGTCTGGTTTTATTCAGCTATTATATTTCCTTAATTTGTGGGCAGGCTTTTCCAAGTGGAAAAATTATATAAAAATAAAGTGTTTGAAAAGAATCTCACACTGTGATTGAGTCATTAAAAAAGAAGAATCATTAATAATGCATTGATTTTGATTATACTTTCAGTCACTGGGAGCTGTCAGTGGAGAATTACTATTCTCTTCTGACAAAGTCAAAGTCATATAGGGGTTTCTAACAATGCACATGATTGTTCTAGCATTTAAAAGTGGAAAATTGTTCTCTCATGGAAAATACATTCTAAGGCCATGGGGTATCATTAGCATTCTGGAAGCATTGTGGTCCAAGGTTGGGATGGGGTGGGGAGTAGATAGAGAGAATGGAACCTAAAATAAATGAGAAACATCCAGTCAGTTAAAGATGGTTTGGTAATGGCCACCTCTGCCCTCCCTTTGTCAATGCAGCAAGTTTGAGTTTTTTTTCATAAAATCATTCCAGCCTGCTCCTCTACTAGTAAATTCCCTATTGATCTTTGAGGCCTGCTTAATTAAAAAGAAAGGTGGAATGTAATGTGGACAGCTTTTAGATCTTAAGATGCATACCTTTTTCTTCTTTGAAAATACAAACACGCTGTAACAATTGGATTCTGAAATTGACTCCGGTATTCTGGGCCTGGAGCCAAAGTCCATATGTGTGTAGTGAAGAACTCAGCACTTATTTGGGTGAGAGTATCAACAGGCAATAACTCTCCCAGCCCCTCTCTGGGATAGAGTTTACAGACTACTTAGAAGGGCAAAAAGAAACAATCTGCAATAAACATTTAAAGCTATGCGGGAGCACTCAATATCCAGAGGCAGCCAAGGATGAGAGCAGAAATCATGGGTCCCTTCTCCTGTGTAAGGGCTCCAGCACTGGAAACCACAGGATGTCTGCCTGTGGGGCTCAGAGGGCCTCCAGGAGACCAGGAAAGTGAAGGCCACGAATATACTAGGCTGAGAAAAATCTTCACCCTACTGAGGCTCCTTGCATGAGCAGCTCTTTCTCTTTCTTGCTTTCTTTTTGTTTTGTTTTGTTTTTTCTTTCTTTTCTCTTTTTCTTTCTTTCTTTCTTTCTTTCTTTCTTTCTTTCTTTCTTTCTTTCTTTCTTTCTTTCTTTCTTTCGTTTTTTTTTTTCAAACTGAGCTCTGTAGACATACACTGTGCCAGCACCTCAAATTCATTCAAATTTCATTAATATCCAGTTATGGAATTGCCATTTACTTGCTGCACAGCATTTTCTGGTAACACTGCAGAAAGAGATAAATGAGATTCTCTTCTTTGAGATAGGAAACAACCAAATTTCTTTCAAGGCTGGGTGGTTATAGCCTTGTCAGGGCAGGATATTGCATTCTCCATGTCATGTGCGTGCACGCGTGCGTGCCCATCGGGGGCCCAGTCTAGTGGTGATGAGCAGGTGAACACTTACAGACGGCTACCACTTTGATTGTGTAAGGTGGCACGGTGGTCCAGCATCTGCTCTTCTGTTTGTTTGTTTGTTTTTCAACTTTTACTGTGGAATATTTCAGCATATTCAAAATTAGAAAAAATTTCATTTATGTCTCTACTCGCTCACTTCCCTTTGCCTGTATATTTTTAGCCAAAATGTCAGACATTATTAGTAGGTCACCAACACATATTCCAGGTATATGTTTCTAAATGAGGAAGATTTTCTTTTTTGAGGGGCGGGGAAGGGGTATAGGTTTAGTACCCTTACCACATCTTTCAATAATTAACAGTAATTCCCTAAGATCATCAAATGTCTTATGAGGCTTCAGATTTCAAATTGAGTAATAAAATTCATATTTTTAAACATTGTGTGTATAAAACAAGACCCAACTTTGAATTTTGATTGGAAGTGGTTGGTAGGTCTTTTACATTTATTTGTTTTGACTACAAGAAACAATATAATTTAGATTATAAAAGGAGTATAGAGAATTGTTGTGGGTAATATTTATGTAGCCAACAAGCAGAATGAACACATGCTATTTTGCTCTATTTGCTTCAGATTAGATGTCTTTTAAGTCTCATTTTCTATAGATTCCCTCCTCTCTCTCTTCCCTTCTCCTTCCCCTCCCCCTTTTTTCCCCCCTCCACCTCAATTTATATGTTGAAAAAGACAGTTCATTTGGTCTACAGAAGTTTCCAGCATAAATTTTTTTGGCTCCATGGTATAATTTAATATGTTCCTCTCATTGTATTTTCTATAAATTGACAGTTACATATATCTAGAGCAGCGGTTCTCAACGTGTGGGTCGCAACCCCTTTGGGGGGTCGAACGACCATTTCACAGGGGTCACCTAAGACCATTGGAAAACAAAAAGATATTTACATTATGATTCATACCAGTAGCAAAATTACAGTTACAGAGTATTAGCAAAAATAATTTTATGGTTGGGGGTCACCACAACATGAGGAACTGTATTAAGGGGTTGCGGCATTAGGAAGGTTGAGAACCGCTGATCTAGAGGATTGATGCAATTTAGGTTGAATTTTTTTAGGGGATGGAAGTGGAATGGCTAAACTACTTTATAAGTAGTGATGTATAAGGGGTACATAAGGTATAGTGGTGTGTGTGTGTGTGTGTGTGTGTGTGTGTGTGTGTGTGTGTGATGTTGGCAACCATTGATGAGCATTGCCTAGAAGGGACAACCATTAGGGTTGCAAAATGGTGATTGCTTCATTCTATTATTGCTCTTTCACCTATTGAAGGAGTTTCCTATAAAGAGAAATGCCCCTCCGTCTAATCTTTGGCTACCAGGTCTAGCATGTGTTTTTCAAAGCCTTAGCAACACATTCCCTTTCTCATATCCATTACAACAGACTGCGTATTAAGAAAAAAGGGGAAAGCAGAATTTTATTTTATTTTTCCAATTTTTATTATTATGAAATAATATTAGACATGGAAAAGGTATAAAGAGTAATATAATAAGCAATCTGACGACTGGGAAACTTCTCACTGTTGTTTTAATTTGTATTTTCCTGTCTACTAATGAGAATAAGTGTTTTATTTTTCATGTGTTTACTAGCCAGTAGACATTCTAACTGGCTTCTGGTTTTCTGTTATTGAAGACTGAGCGTATCAGATTCCACATGGGCAAGGGGAGGAGGGGCAAAGGGTTCAGCCACGCACGCTGCTGCAGTTCATCACATCCTCGCTGCAAGCCAGGGTGAGTGTTGTTAGGAATGAGTGCTTTCCATATGAGAACACTGCTGCTTAGGTGACATGACAGGATAAAAAGCCGGAAAACCACTAGACTGGAGGTGAAAAGGTGATGGTGAGAAGCCTCAGCATCTGTCAGAGAAGGAGATCTGAGCATCAAAGCAGCCTATGGCACCTGAAGAATTAAACCCGAGAAACTTTGCACATGTGTGTGCTATATTGAGTTGAGTAAAAATTAAAGAGAACAGGAGGTTTAGAAGAGGGAAGGATATGGCAGGAAAATCAAGGCAAGCACACCCTGGAGATACCCAATAACTGGGATTTCAAATCCCCACAAGAACCAAGCCAACAATGAAAATGGAAGCAGTGGACCTAGTACCTTACAGATAGGAAGAGGTAGGAACTGTGGTCACCTGAACATGTTCCATCCCATCCGCGTTATCATCCAGGTCTTGACTAGTTAGAATGTAGGCCCAGAGTTGCCTAGATTCTTGAGAAGTTGGAAATCTAGATTTTATGTAGAATCTCCTGATTTTTAAAAGCAGCATTTTGTTTGGTTTGGTTTTAACAATATATCTATAGCCAAATTCAGCCCTCTTGGGTCTCCAGGTTGCTGTCTTTGCATCAGAGGTTTGGACTCTCCCTGGGACCAAGAAAATGTCCTTTAGTCATGGTCCTGGGGGCCTGCTCCCTGTTCCCCTACATCCCCCAGACAGGATCACATTCATTGATTAGGAAGGAGTTGTTTCCATTTCATGTGCCTTCAAACATAATCATGAAGATTTTTTTCCACCTTGTGCATGACTGAGCAAGCTTCCACCTATTTTTTGTTTGTTTAGTTGTTTTTGGTTTAGGATTTTTCCAGCATTCAGCAGAGATGTCCGAAGTACTAATATATGTATGGGTTGGAACATAAGGTCCCTGCAGCTTTAGAAAAAACCAGAAACATGTATTTTGTCTTCAAACAGTACATGTAAATATATAAAAGACAACATATTATAAAACTTTATTCAAAGATGTGGCAGTATGTTATGAAATGCCATATTTCCTATAATTATGAATCTTTGGAAAAAAATACATACTTCTGAAACACTTAAAGCATTGTATATGATGAATGAATAAGAACTAGGGGAAGACTAGGCATATGTATGTTACTCATTTTCAAATGTTCAAAGGGCTACCATGTGGCAGAGAGTAACAACTTAATCTATGCAACTCATAAGAGTAGAAGTTTGATAAGAAGAAGCTGAGTAAGACCACAGTTTGCTTTAATACAAGAAAGATTCTCATAGCAGTGCTTCTTGAATACAGGAATGCACTGCTTCAAGAATCAGTGAGTTTCCTGTCACTGAAAGTCTTTAAGTCTACCATAACATGGGAACAGGAAATCGTGACATCTGGACCCTCATCCTGTTAGATAATATCTAAGTTCCTTTCCGACCCTGACATTAATGATTCCATGAAATTTAAATTCATAGACAAAGGGGAAAATATACCACTAAAATTAATAAAGAAGTAGGAATTGAAAAAATACAATTGGATCAAAACAGTAAATCAAGAGAAAAAATAGTGAAACAATGCAAACTGATATAAAGCATGACGTAAATTGACATAAAATGTTAAGTAACACCCATTATTTCAGTTATTGTACTGCATTTACCTCATAGTAATGAGTGTTTTATTTCTATAACTAATTATACAGTTCAGGGCACTGGAGTTAAGTGACTTGCCTAAGGTCAAAAAGCAGTTAGTATTGGCATCAAGAATTGAAAGCCAAAGTTTTGACTCTGAGCCACATTCCTTCTATTGTGCATATGAATTGCCACATACCAAACTCATGAGTATAAAAGGTTGACTTTGTTTATTAATCAAAACAAATTGCAAAAGCTACTGTTGGTTGAATGATAAAGCAAAGGAGATAATAAGGGGAACAAATATTTATTAAATACCCTCTGCACTCTGGGTCATATGCTGGACGTTTTACATACAGCCTTATTTTATTCTCATAATAACTACATGAGGTAGCTGTTAATATCATTCCAACTTGACAGATTAGAGAACTTAATTAGCCTGTTTATGGCTATATAATTTCAGAGGATCAGAGTTGGCATTTTTCACCTGGATTATAAAACTAGCCAGATTATTTCAATTAAAATATGCAAAAAAATCAAGAGTAAAGCTGTTTAGAGTGAGCAGACCTGGTATTACTTTACCCAGTGATCACAGGGATGTTATTTTTTTAACCTTCCTGTAATTTCGTTTGCCTAGTAAACATACATAGTTTTATTTGATTATAATAAATTAGTCATTATTAGGAGTAGTCAAATTGATCATATTTAATTCATAGATGTTCCACTATGCTATTAGTTTAGGAAATAAAGGCAATTTATATATTATAAACACTTGATATTAGAAATTAATTTTTGCTGTACAGCAGGTGAGCTGTGTCCTCCACAAAAGTTCCCTTTTTTAGTCATGAATCTGTCATGATTTCCTCTAAACTAATAATAATATTTTACTTCCTGTGTACCTGCAAAAGAGAGTTTGACACATTTTTTAAAGTACATTTCATTTTATTATTTGTTTAAATGAATCTATATTGCTAATGTCCTGTGTCACAGAGCAAAATTGAGTTAGGAGATGGAAGAGAATGTAATTTTTAAAAATTGGAGTGCAATTAATAATTCTTTTTTGCCAATTTTAAACATGTATCAAGCCAACATTCTACCAATAGATAATATCACCTGCTTATCGTGAGCCTACTTTGTACCAGGTGTGCTAGATGATCTAGATATATGAGGAATTATATTTTTAAATAGGACAACAGCAAAGGTCAACCATCTGGTGTGCCATTACGCCAGCACTGAGAACTTCTGGTTATGTATTCTTTGATGAGTTTTCCACATTGGACACTTTATGGAACATCATTTAGCTTAATTTGCCTTTAAATCAGAAATCCTGGAGATGAAAGTGAAAAGGCTAGCTGATGGAATTTGCCATATTAGTGATGCACAGGGAGCTGAATTTGCAACTTTATTTGCAATACAACACACACTTACTAATTTTGCTGCCTGGAATGTCTTTTATTTTTCTTTTCTTTTCAGCAATTGCCTCTCCATCCTACTGCCCTATCTTCCCAGAAGCATCCAAACACTATGCACTTAACCTATCATTTCAAGTTTTTATTTTATTGCAAATATATTTTATGTATCCGTGTCTCTAATTACATGCTGTAGAGATAGCATATTATTTTCTTTAGCAACTGCCCCAGTATCTAGAAATTGAAATGAATGAGTGAATAAATGGCTGGCTGGCTGGATGGGTGTATTGCATTATGATTTCAGAATCTTCAGCCTACTCAAATTACAGCCCCTTCTTTGCACAGAGAGGCTGGAAAAAGTTAAATGTGATAACAAAGCGGATGAGACCTGTATTTATAATACTGGGTTCTATCTTGCTAGTACTTTCTCCAATAAATGAACCTATTTTGATTTCACCACTTTCTGGCATCTTTAACAGCCTTTCACTACCTTCATTTTAACAGCTTAAAGGAAGTTGTTACAGTGTTTGCAATGAATGCAAATTGTGGATCCATAAACCTGAGTGTCTCATAAAGAACCTTGACTAAACAGTTATTGGGCCTACTTAACAGGGTCTCTTATGAAATCCCAACATCATCCTCACAAATAGCCCTGTGAAACTGAATTCTAGGTATTGTTGTCATGTTACATGTAAGGAAACAGATTCAAACAATACCTGGCTCAGAGAATGCTATCGCCCTCTTCCCAAGAGCTCAGTCTAGAAACCTACCAGTCTTGTCTTCTCCCCCCTTATAGCTTTTTGACATCAAATCAGATATTCTTTACTAAATTGCTTTCATATACATCTCCCCCCCCCCATTGCCATTGCCTTAGACTTTGTGTCATACAATACCCAGTACCTAGCAGGCATTCTGGGAACAGCTCTTGAGGAAAAGAGGGAGGAATAAGCGAGTGAGTAAGCGAGTGAGTCCTCTGAACGTGGGAAGGTTACAATAACCACACTCTTACTAGCTACCTTGCCTCTAGTTTCAAAATCTTTCAAATCTCCATTTGCCCATAACAGTGATTTTTTTAGTGTGCACACTTGACATATATTATTCCTCTGATCAATAACTCCAATATGACAGAAATAAAAATATTAAAACCCCATTTGATTGACATAAAGGGCTTTCCAAGATCTGCCTCTAATTACCCGTTCAGCTCCATCTCCGGCCACTTCCCCTTTGTCTTTGAGATTGTTTCATACTGAAGTGAGAACCTCTCCAGCCCTTACATGCAACATTTTCTTATGCCTCCATCCATGCTGTTTTCATTGAGTGGAAGTCAAGTAGCACTCCAAGTTTCTTCTTTCAAAGCTTTCCTTATTCTAACAAGCAAACCTGGAAGATCCACCCTTGGGAGATAATTGACTTTGAATACATTATCTTATTGCATTATATGTGTTTTCTTACATTATTATTTCCCTCTACAATTAAAATTCCTAGAGGCTCCTTTGTAAAATCCTTTTATCACTACCAGTACAGTGCCTGATAGAGCATAAAGATGGGACTAGTCTTCAAAAGTTAGTTAGAAAATGTTTTGTACACCTGAAACTAATAATAATAATAAATAAATTAAAAAAAAGTTAGTTGGAAAACAATGAATAAGTTCAAGTGTTAGATCCATGATTTTACTCAGCATCCACTTTTTCAAGAAACTCTTCCTCTTCCATTTCATGTCCATTCTCCTCAAATCATGTTTTTCACCATTTGCTCATGAGGTGGGCAGGCACAGACTCATGCCTGGCCAATGAAACACAATGGTCTCTCTTCCTAGCTTCAGGGATTAATTCTAAAATCTGTAGTTGGCCTGAGGAGGACCAATCAGAGTCTTCACTTAGACTTGAATCAAAAGTATCAGAAACAGTCTGTCTTCTTTCAGGATCCCCAGCTATAAAGATCAAGGAGTCTAGAGCTGCCATTTTGCCTACCAAGTGGAGACAGCTTGCCTGAAAAGGAAGTCAGCACTGGGGAAAGCAAAACTAAGACATGGAGAATCTGATACCGATGTCCCTTTGGAGGCAACTTGTCCTGCCAGCCTTGCCAGAAGTCCTTGAAATTTCAACTACATGAGCCAATATAGTCCCTTTTTTTTTAAGCTACTTTGAGTTGGATTTCAGTCACTTGCAACAGAAAAAAACTTTGATTAATACAGAGTTCAAGATAAAAATTAATAAGCAAGCAAAAATCAAACTAGGTAACCCAACTCCATAGAAATTGTCATTTCTACCCCAAACCACCATCTCTCTCTATTTTAACAGTTAAGTTGCGATGAAAATATTTACAACACAGAGTGTTCCTGATCTTCATTCCCTAAAATGAACTCTTGAACGAGCTTGCTTAACATTTCCAACAGGTCAAAGAAATACAGACAGAAGTGTAGTTTAAAATGGCAAATATTAATAGTTCCTTAATTATAAAGCATCATTGTACATTTTATAATAAAGCACATTTAATAAGACAGAATTAATAATAGTGTGTACTTTAATTGTTTAATACTTATGCAAGAACAAGGAACTGTTTAAAGAGAGCAGAGGAGCAAAGAAAACCATGAGCCCCTTTTATTCTCTAGGGTGACTTCCCATCTCAGCTTTCTGCTTCTACTGCAGACCTCACTGTCTATCACTAGTGGAGAGTGAATGGAAATTTATGTCCATCATAAAATGCTGTCCAATAGGTAGTTTTATAAGATTTATATACATACATTAAGTCACTCTGTCCTTTGCCATGTACCTCTGATAAACCTTGTGGTTCTCCCTCATCATTTCATGCCAAATGAAAAGTGGTAATATTACCAGATTTGTAGTTAATTATCATGAAATATGACTCCTAATGATTTAACATCTTTGTTAAGAAGCCATGGTAACTTGGAGTACTATGCTGGAAAACATCATTAAAGCTATCATTTACCCATGACATTTATATTTTGTTCACAGTAAAATAAAAAAAGCCAATTGACAAAGCAAATCTAT